>NC_060143.1:485654912-485957942 GCF_021461385.2 Schistocerca piceifrons | reverse complement strand
TTCAGTCCATTTGATTCCGAGGAGACGACCTAGCAACATTGTTTCTACTTCATAGGGGGCCATTACTGACTTTGTTACTTCAATGATAGTTTGTCCTACTACTAGTGGCTATTAACGTTGGTGCCTATACAGTTTCGCACCTATGGCCTCCTCAGTGCAAAGTTACGTATGTCACTGACTAATTTTCTCCATTAAATGTAATTTCACGTAAAAAGCTGTACCGAGAATGTTACCTAACCTGCTCCTACTCAATTCCTACATTCGGCCTAACCATTCAGTTTACAGGAGCAGACACACGCGCCGCCTGCCAGAAGGAATACAAAATTTTCATTAGATTTATGTGAAATTATTATTTAAAGTATTTGGTAAGTAATTGTTGTTGTATGTTTTTGCTTGCTGTAACTCTTTTTTTACAAATTGCTGTAACCCTTTTTATAAATTTTGTAAAGTAAAGCTTCTTCCCCGCTTTATAGATCAGTTTTACTGGACTGCCGGTGGGTGGTTAGAAATTTTTTCTTCGAAGAACGATACAAAAGAGCAGTAGATAAGAAAGGTTGACTACCCCTGATCTAACACCCCTTCAATTTCCGTTTGCATTGTTCTGTGTAGTATTCTTGTCGGAAATCACGTAACTTTAATTGTGCAATTGTCAATTCAGATCTTATGACTACCGTCGTACAAGATTCAGTGACCCCAACAGAATTCACGAAGAAAAGCGAACAACATGGAATGAAAGTCGCCTCTGTGTTTACGCTGCGCTCGCGTCGGGATGTGACGTCTCGCTACTCTGCCTCGACACAACTCGCCGCCTGCACCTCGTCATATTTCCAGGCCTGTGTTCCCGAAAGGCAGAAACGGCATTCCGCCCTCTGCAGCCTTGCTTCCCTGCGATATTAAATTCGCACACACGGCCGGCGTTTTGACAAGAGCAAGCAGCCCGCGGAAAGGGAACGAAAGCCGGGTTTCGCTCACTCAGTCGTTGCCGGGAATTCTAGGGATGCGCGGCATCTCGGAGGTTTTAGTGGTACAGTAGCGCATTGCGTTTTACCTGGCAGCAATTCCAGGAGGAAAGGCAATAACCGAGTATGTATTCCAGCAACGCTTAACTCCTCACAAAAACATGCAGTCATCGATGTACGGGGAACTTTGACGTAAAAAGCTTCGGTTGCGTGCACAGAGTACTACATGGAAAAAAGTCGGAGTTAACACAGATTCGCAAACCGAATCGTTTGTAGCATAATTGCGATTTCTGTGGTGTCACCGCCAGACACCACACTTGCTAGGTGGTAGCCTTTAAATCGGCCGCGGTCCGTTAGTATACGTCGGACCTGCGTGTTGCCACTATCAGTGATTGCAGACTGAGCACCGCCACACAGCATGTATAGTCTAGAGAGACTCCCTAGCACTCGCCCCAGTTGTACAGCCGACTTTGCTAGCGATGGTTCTCTGCCTGCATCCGCTCTCATTTGCAGAGACGACAGTTTAGCATAGCCTTCAGCTACGTCATTTGCTACGACCTAGCAACGCGCCAAATTCAGTTACCATGTATCCTGAACAGATAATATTGTGAATCATGCACCGTCAAGAGCGACGTTCATCATTAATGGATTAAAGTTAAGTATCAAACTAATTACGTCCGCTTTCTGAATTCTAATTCCTTGTCATGTTCCAGACCTCACGTCAGTATAGTTCTTCCCTCCTCACGCCAGCCTGCGTGAGCTAAAACGCATGCATTTCGGCCTCCTCTAGTAACACGGTATTGGTCGGCTGGAGTGGCCGTGCGGTTCTAGGGGCTACAGTCTGGAGCCGAGCGACCGCTCCGGTCGCAGGTTCGAATCCTGCCTCGGGCATGGATGTGTGTGATGTCCTTAGGTTAGTTAGGTTTAATTAGTTCTAAGTTCTAGGCGACTGATGACCTCAGAAGTTAAGTCGCATAGTGCTCAGAGCCATTTAACACGGTATTGGCTCTTCAGCCAACACAACAATTTCGTTGTTACCAGCTACTATTGACGTGATCCTGAGTGAACACAGCATGATGGTCCGTAATGTGGCCTTTGTTTACATTTTGGAGCCGCAAAGTTGTGAACAGAATGTGTACAACAGTGCAGTACACGGTCCGGGTGCCACATGCGTCAGTTGTTGGCGGAACATTAGCTGTGGTAGTAACGCGGATCATTAAAATAACGAAGAGTAAGTGGATATGCATTTCATATATGGTAGGGCTAATGCAGATGCACGGGGGGGGGGGGGGGGGGCAGCCTGACATATACGTAATACACAGCAACGAATGTATTACGTTTTATGAATCCCCCGCATACTGCAGAAAACGTGAGTCAGCAACTTACTGTGCTTGGTGCTACAAAGCTGTGAAAGCGTATCGACAACATATGACGAGAAAATATTTAAAACCACATACTGTTATATGACTGAACATGTATTAAACAATATCATCTTCATTTCACAATACATATTGATACGTACACTTTCTTTGGACAAGTACACTGAAGCTCTAAATAAACTGGTGTGGGCATGCGCTTTCAAGTACACAGATATGTAAACAGGCAGAATACGGCGCTGCAGTGGGCAACGCCTATATACGACAACAAGTGCCTGGCCAGTTGTTAGATCAGTTACTGATGTTACAATGGTAGGTTATCCAGATTTAAGTGAGTTCGAACGTGGTGTTATAGTCGGCGCACGAGTGATGGGACCAGCATCTCCGCGGTAGCGATGAAGTGTGGATTTTCCCGTACGACCATTACATGTGTGTATTGTGAATATCAGGAATCCGGTAAAACATCAAATCTCCGATATCTCCGCGCCCGGAAAAAGATCCTGAAAGAACGGGACCAACGACGACTGAAGGGAATCGTTCAATGTGATAGAAGTGCAAACCCTTCGCATATTGCTGAGGATTTCACTGCTGGGTCATTAACAAGTGTCAGCTTGTGAAACATTCAAGGAAACATCGATATGGGCTCTCGGAGCCGAAGGCCCAGTCATGTACCCTTGATGACTGCACAACACAGTTTTACGCCTCGCCTGGGCTCGTCAACACCGATCTAGGACTGTTGATGGCTGAAAACATGTTGCCTGGTCGGACGAGTCTCGTTTCAAATTTTATCGAGCGAATGGACGTGTACGGGTATGGAGAAAACCTCATGAATCATGTCAGCAGGAGACTGTTCAAATTGGTGGAGACTCTGTAATGGTGTAGGGTGTATGCTGTTGGAGTGATATGGGACCCTTGATAAATGTAGATAAGACTCTGTCAGGTGACACGTTCGTAAGCATCCTGTCTGATCACCTGCAGCCATTCATGTCCAGCAGGACAGTGCGACATCCCTCACATCCACCTTCTGAATAGGCTCAGAACGGAAACTGCAAGATCAACGCATAATTTGCAGAAATTGAGTTATATCACATCATCTGCCCTTTGTGGCTGTGCAGTTCAGTAAACTACAGAGAACTGATACCAACACCTCCAAGGTGTACCATTGATGCTGTGATGTCCGCTAGCTCTGAAGCCGTAGTGATCGCCAAATACTAGGCTGAATTTGCCTAGTTTGTTATGGAAGGATATAAAATCTTTCGTTTCAACATTCCTGTAATGAATTCTTAAAATTCAAAATTATCAATAGTTTGTGAGCGATTGTCACTAAGGAGTTCAACGAACTATACGAATGTAGATTATGCCCTGCATGATGTTCCACTGTCTTCAACTTTAAATCAGCAATTAGTTTATAAGTGCTATACATATGTTAGTCCGCAGCTCGTGATCTTGCGGTAGCGTTTTCGCTTCTCGCGCACTGTGTCCCGGGTTCGATTCCCGGCGGGGTCAGGGATTTTCACTGCCTCGAGATGACTGGGTATTGTTGTGTCGTCATCATGATCATTCATCACCATTACGGTCGGAGGAAGGCAATGGCAAACCACCTCCACTAGGACCTTGCCTAGTACTGCGGTGCGGGTATCCCGCATCGCCCCTACGCTCCTCGGAGAATGGGGCCTCATCACCATCATCATCATACATATGTTATCTTGCACGCTGAAGTTAATGCTTTTAACACAAATAAATCATAAAAGCCCACATTCATCAAGATGCGCTGCTAGACGAATTTCTCATCGTCGGAATATACATTGCAAGGACACGGCAGCAAGATTTCTAATCTTGATAGTCGTATTGCATAGCTTGGCTTCTCTTGGAATTTTAGTTCTAAGCCTACAGTGTCATATACATATATACATGTTTGGACAAAAAGATTGGCAGCAGCCTGTAGAAACTCATTATATGCAAATAAAGCTGCCAACTATGCGTAGCAGCTTTCATTAACTATTCGTTTCAAACCGAACGTAGAACTTGGTTTCTGCCACGAATTGGGTTAGGACTATATCATGAAATTTAGTAGAGCTTGTAAACAATTGGCGCGCTTTACAGTTTGCTTCCATTGTATTCAACAAATATGTACGTAGCCTCTAGTCTTCCCATATAGGATATAAAATCTGATTCTCTGAACACACTATACTGCCACTAACTAGTAATAGCTCAGCACCGAATGTAAAGTCTACAACACCTTGCTGGCTAAATGTAGCTCGAGATGTCACGTTTGCTCCATCAAATTCCGCTTAACACAAAACGTTTCCGACCTGAGCGGATGAGTTCATTCAGATATCTGGCAGCTAGCGTATCTCCTTACACCTGACTGATATATTCCGCGCGATGCATAGCTACACCCACACATAAACTTACAATATATAGCAGATGAACTATATATTGCAGCTGTAGGGATAATTGTTGTCAGTTGATACCAAGGTGCCGAACTAGATGTGTGGAAAAGTTTCACAAACACATTTTCAAGAATTATTATACAGACAACACATCAGTCTTCTGACTGGTTTGATGCGGCCCGCCACGATTTCCTCTACCGTGCCAACCTCTTTATTTCAGAGTAGCACTTGCAGCACACGTCCCCAGTTACTTGTCGCATGTATTCCAATCTCTGCCTTCCTCTACAGTTTTTGCCCTCTACAGCTCTCTCTAGTACAATGGAAGTAATTCCCTGATGTCTTAACAGATCTCCTGTTATCCTTTCACTTCTCCTTGTCAGAGTTTTCCACACATTCCTTTCCTCTCCTATTCTGCGCAGAACCTCTTCATTCCTCAGATTATCAGGCCACCTAATTTTCAACATTTGTCTGTAACACCACATCTCAAATGCTTCGATTGTCTTCTTTTCTGGTCTTCTGATAGTCCATATTTCACTACCATACAATGCTGTGCTCCAAAAGTACATTCTCAGAAATTTCCCCCTCAAATTAAAGCCTATGTTTGATGCTAGTAGACTTCTCTTGGATAGGAATGCGCTTTTTGCCACTAGTAGTCTGCTTTTGGAGTCGTCCTTGCTCCGTCCGTCATTCGTTATTTTGATGCATAGGTAGCAGAATTCATTAACTTCATCTACTTGGTAACCATCAACCCTGACGTTAAGTTTCTCGCTGTTGTCATTTCTGCTACTTATCATTACTTTCGTCTTTCTTCGATTTACTCTCAGCACATTTTCTGTACTCATTAGATTGTTCATTCAATTCAACAGATCCTATAATACTTCTTCACATTCACTTCGGATAGCATTGTGATTAGCGAACCGTATCATTGATATCCTTTCACGTTGAATTTTAATTCCGCTCCTGAACATTTCTTTCATTTCCATCATTGCTTCTTCTATGTACAGATTGAACAGTAGGGGCGAAAGACTACATTCCTCTCTTATACCCCTGTTAATCCGAGCGCTTCGTACTTTGTCGTCCACTCTTATTATTCCCTCTTGGCTTTGTACTTGTTGTATATTACTCGCCTCTCCCTATAGCTTAGCCCTATTTTTTTAAGAATTTCGAACATCTTGCATACTTTTACATTAAATTACCAAATATGTAGCAAGCAGTCACAAAATCATGTTTTATTTATTCACTTTTGCAAAACTGATTAACAGCCATCATCGGTGCTTTCAACCAGTATGTGCA
Organism: Schistocerca piceifrons; assembly: GCF_021461385.2. Taxonomy (NCBI): domain Eukaryota; kingdom Metazoa; phylum Arthropoda; class Insecta; order Orthoptera; family Acrididae; genus Schistocerca; species Schistocerca piceifrons. Next base: position 485,951,921 of record NC_060143.1, on the reverse strand, counting down.
CTGAATAGTAGTTTGCTGCACATTTGGTAATTTTATGGTTTGCGGTCGCTGCGCGATTTGGGAACCACATGGAGCCCACCATTATTCACTTTTACATTGTCGAAAGCTTTTTCCACGTTGACAAATCCTTGAATGTGTCTTGATTTTTCTTTATTCTTGCTTGTGCCTTTACCTTTCCTAAAGCCAAACTGATCGTCATCTAACATATCATCGGTTTTTTCTTCCAGTCTTCTGCATATTATTTTTGTCAGAAAGTTGCGTGATTCATCTGTTAAGCTGATTGTGCGATAGTTCTCGTACTTTTTAGCTCTTACAGCCTTCGCAGTAGTGTGGATGATATTTTTCCGAAAGTCATATAGTATGTCGCCAGACTAATACATTCTACATACCAACGTGAACAGTCGTTTTCTTGCCACTTCCCCCAGTGATTTTAGGAATTCTGATGGGATGTTATCCATCCCTTTTGCGTTGTTTGATCTTAGGTCCTCAAAAGCTCTCTTAAATTCTGATTCTAATACTGGATTATTATATCTTGTAAATAAAGACTCCTGTTCCTTCTTCTGCCACATCAGACAAATCTTCCCCCTCACAGAGACCTTCAATGTACTCTTTCCATCTATCCGCTCTCTCCTCTGCACTCAACAGCGAAATGCTCGTTGCACTCTTAACGTTACAACCCTTGCTTTTAATTTCAGCGAAGGTTTCTTATATGCTAAATCAGTCCTTCCGACAATCATTTCTCATCAGATTTCTTCACATTTTTCATGCAGCCATTTCGTCTTAGCTTCCCTGCACTTCCTATCAGTTTCATTCCTCAGCGACTTCTATATCTGTATTCCTACATTTCCCTGAACATTTTTGTATTCTTTCTTTCATCGATCAGCTGAAGTATTTCTTCAGTTACCCACGATTTCTTCGCAGTTACTTTATTTGCACCTATGTTTCTCTTTCCAGCTTGTGTTATTTTCCTTTTTAGAGATGTCCATTCCTCTTCAACTGTACTCCTTGCTGAGCTATTGCTTATAGCTGTTTCTATAGCCTTAGACAACTTCAAGTGTATCTCGTCATTTCTTAGTACTTCCGTACCCCATTTCTTTGCGTGTTGATTCTTCCTGACTAATGTCTTAAATTTCAGCCTACTCTTCATCACCACTGCACTGTCATCTAATCTATATCTGCTCCTGGGTATGCCTTACAATCTAGTATCTGATTTCGGAGTGTCTGTCGGATCATGATGTAGTAACACCCGGCTTTTTCCAAGTATACCTTCTCCTCTCGTGATTATTGAACAGAGTATTCGCTATTACAAACTGAAATTTATTAAATTACTCAATTAGTCTTTCTCATCTCTCGTTCCTTGTCCCACTCCCAAATTCTTCTATAACCCTTCCTTCCACTCCTTCCCCTACAACTGCATTCCAGTCCCTCATAACTATGAGATTTTCATCTACCTTTACGTAATGTATTAGCCTTTCCTCATATACTTTCTCTATCTATTCGTCTTCAGCTTGCGACGTCGGCATGTAAACCTGAACTATCGTTGTCGGTGTTGGTTTGCTGCCGATTCTGATAAGAACAACCCTATCACTGAAATGTTCACAATAACACACTCTCTGTCCTATCCCCTGTCCATAACGAATCCTACTCCTGATATACCATTTTCTGCTGCTCATGATATTACCCTATACTCACCAGACCAGAAATCTTTGTCTTCTTTCCATTTCATTTCAATAACACAATATCCAGACTAAGCTTTTGCATTTCCTTTTCAGATTTTCTAGTTCCCTACCACGCTCAAACTTCTGACATTCAACATCCCGATTCCTAGAACGTTATGCTGTCATTGGTTATTCAGTCTTTTCTCATGGTCACTTCCCCCTTGGCAGTCCCGTCCCGGAGATCGGAATGGGGAACCATTCGGGAATCTTTTGCCAGTGGAGAGATGACCATGATACTTTTTGAATTACGGGCCACATGTCCCGTGGCTACACGTGATGTGTCTTCAATGCAATGGTTAATTGCCTTCTTGCATCATCATACCATTGATCACTACTGATTTTTCACCTTCAGGGGCAGTTTCCCACCCTAGGGACGAGAGTACCCTGAACTTATGTCCTCTTCGACATGGGCAATGAAGGTGACTTCTTCCGTCGGACGTCTTCGGCCGCCAGTGCTGATTATTAAGATGTAAGCGGTGAAGTGATTCGAACCGGGCACCGAGGACGTTTTGATTACTAATCAATCACCCTTATACCACGGGTGCTCTAATTCTCTCTACTTGAGAAAATTGCTATAGTCTTAAAGACATCTTCAACTCCGTGAAACTATATTTCCGTAAATAATTCTCATTATGGCAAAGTGAGACAAAGACGAGGTGTTGTTGTTGTTGTTGTTGTGGTCTTCAGTCCTGAGACTGGTTTGATGCAGCTCTCCATGCTGCTCTATACTATGCAAGCTTCTTCATCTCCCAGTACCTACTGCAGCCCTTTTTTTTTTTTTTTTGTCTACTGTCTACTGACTGGTTTGATGCGGACCGCCACGAATTCCTTACCTGTGCTAACCTCTTAATCTCAGAGTAGCACTTGCAACCTACGTCCCCAATTATTTGCTTGACGTATTCCAATCTCTGTCTTCCTCTACAGTTCCTGCCCTCTACAGCTCCCTCTAGTACCATGGAAGTCATTCCCTCATGTCTTAGCAGATGTCCTATCATCCTGTCCCTTCTCCTTATCAGTGTTTTCCACCTTCGATTTTCTTCTCTTCCGGTTTTCCCACAGTCCATGTTTCACTACCATACAATGCTGTACTTCAGACGCACATCCTCAGAAATTTCTTCCTCAAATTAAGGCCGGTATTTGATATTAGTAGACTTCTCTTGGCCAGAAATGCCTTTTTTGCCATAGCGAGTCTGCTTTTGATGTCCTCCTTGGTCCGTCTGTCATTGGTTATTTTACTGCCTACGTGGCAGAATTCCTTAACTTCATTGACTTCGTGACCATCAATCCTGATGTTAAGTTTCTCGCTGTTCTCATTTCTACTACTTCTCATTACCTTCGTCTTTCTCCGATTTACTCTCAAACTATGCTGTGTACTCATTAGACTGTTCATTCTGTTCAGCAGATCATTTAATTCTTCTTCACTTTCACTCAGGATAGCAATGTCATCAGCGAATCGTATCATTGATATCCTTTCACATTGTATTTTAATTCCACTCCAGAACCTTTCTTTTATTTCCATCATTGCTTCCTCGATGTACAGATTGAAGAGTAGGGGCGAAAGGCTACAGCCTTGTCTTACACCCTTCTTAATACGAGCACTTCGTTCTTGATCGTCCACTCTTATTATTCCCTCTTGGTTGTTGTACATATTGTATATGACCCGTCTCTCCCTATAGCTTACCCCTCCTTTTTTCAGAATCTCGAACAGCTTGCACCATTTTATATTATCGAACGCTTTTTCCAGGTCGACAAATCCTATGAAAGTGTCTTGATTTTTCTTTAGCTTTGCTTCCATTATTATCCGTAACGTCAGAATTGCCTCTCTCGTCCCTTTACTTTTCCTAAAGCCAAACTGATCGTCACCTAGCGCATTCTCAATTTTCTTTTCCATTCTTGTGTATATTATTCTTGTAAGCAGCTTCGATGCATGAGCTGTTAAGCTGATTGTGCGATAATTCTCGCACTTGTCAGCTCTTGCCTTCTTCGGAATTGTGTGGATGACGCTTTTCCGAAAGTCAGATGGTATGTCGCCAGACTCATATATTCTACACACCAACGTGAATGGTCGTTTTTTTGCCACTTCCCCCAATGATTTTAGAAATTCTGATGGAATGTTATCTATCCTTTCTGCCTTATTTGACCGTAAGTCCTCCAAAGCTCTTTTAAATTCCGATTCTAATACTGGGTCCCCTATCTCTTCTAAATCGACTCCTGTTTCTTCTTCTAACACATCAGACAAATCTTCACCCTCATAGATGCTTTCAATGTATTCTTTTCACCTATCTCCTCTCTCCTCTGCATTTAACAGTGGAATACCCGTTGCACTCTTAATGTCACCACCGTTGCTTTTAATGTCACCAAAGGTTGTTTTGACTTTCCTGTATGCTGAGTCTGTCCTTCCGACAATCATATCTTTTTCGATGTCTTCACATTTTTCCTCCAGCCATTTCTTCTTAGCTTCCCTGCATTTCCTATTTATTTCATTCCTCAGCGACTTGTACTTCTGTATTCCTGATTTTCCCGGAACATGTTTGAACTTCCTCCTTTCATCAATCAACTGAAGTATTTCTTCTGTTACCCATGGTTTCTTCGCAGCTATCTTCGTTGTACCTATGTTTTCCTTCCCAACCTCTGTGATGGCCCTTTTTAGAGATGTCCATTCCTCTTCAACTGTACTGCCTACTGCGCTATTCCTTATTGCTGTATCTATAGCGTTAGAGAACTTCAAACGTATCTCGTCATTCCTTAGTACTTCCGTATCCCACTTCTTTCCGTATTGATTCTTCCTGACTAATATCTTGAACTTCAGCCTACTCTTCATCACTACCATATTGTGATCTGAGTCTATATCTGCTCCTGGGTACGCCTTACAATCCAGTATCTGATTTCGGAATCTCTGTCTGACCATAATGTAATCTAATTGGAATTTTCCCGTATCTCCCGGCCTTTTCCAAGTATTTCTCCTCCTCTTGCGATTCTTGAACAGGGTATTCGCTATTACTAGCTGAAACTTGTTACAGAACTCAATTAGTCTTTCTCCTCTTTCATTCCTTGTCCCAAGCCCATATTCTCTTGTAACCTTTTCTTCTACTCCTTCCCCTACAACTGCATTCCAGTCGCCCATCACTATTAGATTTTCGTCCCCTTTGAAATACTGAATGACCCTTTCAATATCCTCATACACATTCTCTCTCTGTTCATCTTCAGCTTGCGACGTCGGCATGTATACCTGAACTATCGTTGTCGGTGTTGGTCTGTTGTCGATTCTGATTAGAACAACCCGGTCACTGAACTGTTCACAGTAACACACCCTCTGCCCTACCTTCCTATTCATAACGAATCCTACACCTGTTATACCATTTTCTGCTGCTGTTGATATTACCAGATACTCATCTGACCTGAAATACTTGTCTTCCTTCCACTTCACTTCACTGACCCCTACTATATCTAGATTGAGCTGCAGCCTACATCCTTCTGAATCTGTTTAGTGTATTCATCTCTTGGTCTCCCTCTACGATTTTTACCCTCCACGCTGCCCTCCAATACTAAATTGGTGATCCCTCGATGTCTCAGGGCATGTCCTACCAACCGATCCCTTCTTCTAGTCAAGTTGTGCCACAAACTTCTCTTCTCCCCAATTCCATTCAGTACCTCCTCATTAGTTATGTGATACACCCATCTAATCTTCAGCATTCTTCTGTAACACCACATTTCGAAAGCTTCTATTCCCTTCTTGTCTAAACTATTTATCGTCCACGTTTCACTTCCATACATGGCTACACTCCATACAAATACTTTCAGAAACAACTTCCTGACATTTAAAACTATACTCGATGTTAATAAATTTGTCTTCTTCGGAAATGCTTCCCTTGCCATTTCCAGTCTACAATTTATATCCTCTCTACTTCGACCATCATCAGTTATTTTGCTCCCCAAATAGCAACACTCCTTTATTACTTTAAGTGTCTCATTTCCTAATCTAATTCGACTGCATTCCATGATCCTCGTTTTGCTTTTGTTAATGTTCATCTTATACCCTCCTTTGAAGACACTGTCCATTCCGTTCAACTGCTCTTCCAAGTCCTTTGCTGTTTCTGACAGAATTACAATGTCATCGGCGGACCTCAAGGTTTTTATTTCTTCTCCATAGATTTTAATACCTACTCCGTACTTTTCTTCTGTTTCCTTTATTGCTTGCTCAATATACAGATTGAATAACATCGGGGATAGGCTACAACCCTGTCTCACTCCCTTCCCAACCACTTCTTCCCTTTCATACCCCTGCCATCTGGTTTCTGTACTAATTGTAGATAGTCTTTCGCTCCCTGTATTTTACCCCAGCCACCTTCAGAATTTGAAAGAGAGTATTCCAATCGACATTGTCAAAAGTTTTCTCTAAGTCTACAAATGCTAGTGACGTAGGTTTGCCTTCCCTTAATCATTCCTCTAAGATAAGTCGTGGGTTCAGTATTGCCTCACGTGTTCCAGCATCTCTACGGAATACAAACTGATCTTCCCCGAGGACGGCCTCTATCAGTTTTTCCATTCGTATGTAAAGAATTCGCGTTAGTATTTTGCAGCTGTGACTTATTCAACTGATAGGTCGGTAATTTTCACATCTGTCAACATCTGCTTTCTTTGGGATTGGAATTATTATATTCTTGTTGAAGTCTGAGGGTATTTCGCCTGACTCATGCATCTTGCTCACCAGATGGTAGAGTTTTGTCAGGACTGGCTCTCCCAAGGATGTCAGTAGTTCTAATGGAATGTTGTCTACTCTGGGGACCTTGTTTCGATTCATGTCTTTCAGTGGTCTGTCAAACTCTTCACGTAGTATCATATCTCCCACTTCATCTTCATCTACATCCTCTTCCATTTCCATAATATTGTCCTTAAGTACATCGCCCTTGTATACACCCTCTATATACTCCTTCCACCTTTCTGCTTTCCCTTCTTTGTGTAGAACTGGGTTTCCGCCAAAACCCTTGATATTCATACAAGTGGTTCTCCTTTCTCCAAAGGTCTCTTTAATTTTCCTGTAAGCAGTATCTATCTTACCCCTAGTGAGATAAGCCTCTACAACCTTACATTTGTCCTCTAGCCATCCCTGCTCAGCCATTTTGCACTTCCTATCGATATCATTTTTCAGACGTTTGTATTCCTTTTTGCCTGCTTCATTTACTGCATTTTTATATTTTCTCCTTTCATCAATTAAATTCAATATTTCTTCTGTTACCCAATGGTTTCTACTAGCCCTCGTCTCTTTACCTGTTTGATCTTCTGCTGCCTTCACTATTTCATCCCTCAAAGCTTCTCACTCTTCTTCTTCTATATTTCTTTCCCCCATTCCTGTCAATTGTTCCCTTATGCTCTCCCTGAAACTCTGTACAACCTCTGGTTTAGCCAGTTTATCCATGTCCCATCTCCTTAAATTCCCACCTTTCTGCAGTTTCTTCAGTTTTAATCTACAATTCATAACCAATACATTGTGGTCAGAGTCCACATCTGCCCCTGGAAATGTCTTACAATTTAAAACCTGGTTACTAAATCCCTGTCTTACCATTATATAATCTATCTGATACCTTTTAGTATCTTCTGGGTTCTTCCATGTATACAACCTTCTTTCATGATTATTAAACCAAGTGTTAGCTATGGTTAAGTTATGCTCTGCGCAAAATTCTACCAGGCGGCTTCCTCTTTCATTTCTTAGCCCCAATCCATATTCACCTACTATGTTTCCTTCCCTCCCTTTTTCTATTCTTGAATTCCAGTCACACATGGCTATTAAATTTTCGTCTCCCTTCACTACCCGAATAATTTCTTTTATCTCATCATACATTACATCATTTTCTTCGTCATCTGCAGAGCTAGTTGGCATATAAACTTGTACTACTGTTGTAGGCGTGGGCTTCGTGTCTATCTTGGCCACAACAATGCGATCGCTGTGCTGTTTGTAGTAACTTACCCGCATTCCTATTGCTTTATTCATTATTATACCTACTCCTGCATTACCACTGTTTGATTTTGTATTTATAATCCTGTATTCCCCTGACCAAAAGTCTTGTTCCTCCTGCCACCGAACTTCAATCATTCCCACTTTATCTAACTTGAACCTATCCATTTCCCTTTTTAAATTTTCTAACCTATCTGCCCGATTAAGGGATCTGAGATTCCGCGCTCCGATCCGTAGAACGCCAGTTTTCTTTCTCTTGATAACAACGTCCTCTTGAGTAGTCCCCGCCCGGAGATCCGAATGGGGGACTACAGTATTTTACCTCCGGAATATTTCACCCAAGAGGACACCATCATCATTTAATCATACAGTAAAGCTTCATGCCCTCGGGAAAAATTACGGCTGTAGTTTCCTCTTGCTTTCAGCCGTTCGCAGTACCAGAACAGCAAGGTCATTTTGGTTAGTGTTACAAGGCCAGATCAGTCAGTCATCCAGACTGTTGCCCCTGCAACTACTGAAAAGGCTGCTGCCCCTATTCAGGAACCACACGTTTGTGTGGCCTTTCAACAGATACCCCTCCGTTGTGGTAGTACCTACGGTACGGCTATCTGTATCGTTGAGGCACGCAAGCCTTCCCCGCCAGTGCTGATTATTAAGATGTAAGCGGTGAAGTGATTCGAACCGGGCACGAAGGACGTTTTGATTACTAATCAAAGACGCTACCCTTAGACCGCGGGTGCTATAATTCTCCTTACTTGAGAAAATTGCTATAGTCTTCAATCACATCTTCAACTCCGTGAAACTATATTTCCGTAAATAATTCTCATAATGGCAAAGTGAGACAAAGACGAAGTAGAAATACTTAACCAGTTGCATAAACTGCGATGCAAACCCCTCGCTGCGAGAGTAAATTATACGCTATTGATGTGACCGACTTTCTGATTAACGCTGCTACTAGTATATTAATATGATCACTAACACTGGTTATGATATTCGTTTGACTTTATCTGTTATTAGGTAATGATTCTGTTGTCTCGTGATATGAACAAAGATGGGAGTCGGGTTTGAAGTCACAGATATATTCGCTCGTTAGCTCAAGATCTAACCCTCAGTCGAATATAATAGTCGTGACACTCCATCTGTTTTTATGGTACTTACTGCGATAGCAGAGCGAGAAGCGGCCAGCTTCTCAATGCAATATCGCATGAGTGCGAATACTATAGTTTATCTTGATTTTTAACATAGTTTATCCATTAGGGAGCGTATGTAGTGCAATAAAAATCGAATACAACTGAAAATGACAGCAGATATGTCGTTCTACAGTTTCCTAACAACCCTGGGAAGTTTGAAACGGCGCTTTACACCACTGCCGTAGCGGAAGGAAGAGACACACAGACGTGATAACAACACGTCAAAGGAAATGAAACTGTTTCCCAACACCGAGAAAGCATTTCCACAATAGTTGCTACATCTGAACCACAATCGGCAAGAATCTTCAATATATTCGCTTTTGAAGCAGAAGCAATTACAGTTACGAAAATAGTGATGAATTAAAAAGTCGAGTAAAGTGTAAAACTTACTGAATCGTGAGAACCCGCAAGAAGGTCATACGTGTCAAGCAAAGTACCTGTCATAATACGAACAAACAGAAATATATGCTTCTCAAGCATAAATATGGGTTTATACTCTCTTACTTCCGGTGGTATAAGCTGCAGCTATACAGATATTCCAAAGTATTTCTTAATGAGTAAGTTGTAGTTTATGTGATTAAATCAGTGCTTTTACCTTTCCTTCACGATAATTATGCATGGAACATGAAACATAACAACTATTTCGTTAATTAAGTAGAAAAATAATTTAAAACAAACTTTGTCATTACAAGGCACGTAACTATGTGCTTTCTCACCGCATGGAGCGCTAGTGTCGCTCCAGTTGTCAAACGCTAAAAACTTTCACCCAGAGCGTGTCACGACTGTATTTATTAGACTGTGGTCTAACCTGTGTCTCCGCTGCCGTTGTTCTCGAAGCTCGCTGATGTGCTGCAAGATGGCGGTGGCAACAATGATGATTACTAAAACAATGACGAAACCTGAATTAAAAATATACGGCTGCCTAGTCGCATCATTTAGCAGCAGAATTTACAGAAGAAACGAACTTTAACTGTTTTCAGACTGGGTACGGGACTAGATCCTATCGGGTTAGAAACCTATACACAGATATTGCTCTTTAACAATGACGGCATCGTAACTACGTGTTAAGATAACTAGCCGTCGGATTCTTATTCCACTCAAAACTAAAGGGTGGAAGCTTGGTCTCACTTCTAAACACAATTTTTGTACGAATTATGTGACAGTTCTGTTCTCAGAATGCGTTCTGCTAAATTTCCACTTTGCAAAACAACAAAGATCACAGTCTTTAGCTCGCCTTTTATATCACGAAAACGCTCAGTTGGCTGTCCAATATATATCACGATGAAATAGTATTCACCGAACTCTTCCTCGTTTACACACTACTAAAATAACTGTTTTCTCACAAAGTAACAGACTTTTCTCAAATCTGCAACACGCTGTCCCGTCTTGAACCAGCTCGCTCATCAATTGTCTCCTTTGTGAAGGTAAAACTTTTACACAGATTTGATTTTTTGTACTTCCAGAAATACATAGACGTTATGTACAAATACTTTTCTAATGATATTACAACTCAAAATAATATCAATTTACACTTTTTCATTACATGGTAGTACACATCATACAGTTTTCATTCACGGTCGTCGAGGAGACCGTGTAGCCCCTTCGTTCATCTGAGTGGGCAGTTTCTCAACATTTGACCGTATATTCGCCTGCACACATCTTCAGAGCCGTCTTTCATCCCTGTCACCAACGGCCCACGGTGCAATACAGTTGCTTGGCACCCGTACTGGATAGCCAATTCGCCAAGCAAAGTTTGCTTGCATGACGCCACGCGAACAGTTTGCGAACTTCGGCGTTTCGGAAATGCTTCCATCCTTGGCCCAAAAGGCAATGATCATGCCTTTTCGGCGTCAGTTAAATTGCTCCGTTTCTGCGATACGACAACGACCGTACTGTTTTCCGCGTCCTCCCGACTAGCATCAAATACCCTCGATTACTAGTGCTGCCACCTGTCGCCTAGAAATGGTTATTGAACGTTGATACCGGACGTAGGTGGTGGTCACATTAGTGTGAATGGATCGTGTAATATATACAGTTCAAATGGTTCAAATGGCTCTGAGCACTATGCGACTTAACTTCTAAGGCCATCAGTCGCCTAGAACTTAGAACTAATAAAACCTAACTAACCTAAGTACATCACACACATCCATGCTCGAGGCAGGATTCGAACCTGCGACCGTAGCAGTCGCTCGGCTCCAGACTGTAGCGCCTAGAACCGCACGGCCACTCCGGCCAGCTATATACAGTTTTGTGTTGCTACTTACAAGATATCGACTTAGAAAAACACTATTAGAAGGATAACAAAAGGAAGGCGAAGACATTTCAGTCACTGATTCTGTCGCAGAAATTTTTCTCGTTTTAGACATCAAAAAAGTTTTGCATCGCCCCAGTTCTCTGAACTCCTGAAGGTAGACGTTGACTATAGATATAGTAACACAGACACAGTCCCTTTGACGTTCACAGATGTCACTAAACACACCCAAAGATGTAAACAACCATGCATGATCAGCACCTATTAGACGGAGGAGGCCCGACAGCCGATCAGTTCCAGTCATTCCACCAGGAAGGAGGTACACAGCTAGTGTTGACTGTAGTTCAACCATGCCTAGACGGTCAATACCGCGGTTCGATCGCGTCCGCATTGTTACTTTGTGCCACGAAGGGCTCTCAACAAGGGAAGTGTCCAGGCGTCTCTGAGTGAATCAAAGCAATGTTCTTCGGACATGGAGAAGATACAGAGAGAGAGAAATTTCATGCCTCGCTCAGGCCTCCCAAAGGCTACTACTGCATGGGATGACCACTACCTAAAGATTATGGCTCGGAGTAACCCTGGCAGCAACGCCACCATGTTGAAGAATGCTTTTCATGCAGCCACGGGACGTCGTGTTACAACTCAAACTGTGCGCAATAGGTTGCATGATGCAACTTCACTTGCGACGTCCATGGCGAGGTCCATCTTTGCAAACCACGACGCGCGGTACAGTTAGGCCCAACAACACGCCGAACGGACCGCTCAGGATTGGCATTACGTTCTCTTCATCGATAAATGTCGCGTATACCTTCAACCAGAAAATCGTCGGAGACGTGTATGGAGGTAACCCAGTCAGTATGAACGCCTTAGACACACTGTCCAGCGAGTGCAGCAAGGTGGAAGTTCCCTGCTGTTTTGGGGTGGCATTATGTGAGGCCGAAGTACGCAGCAGGTGGTCATGGAAGGTGCCGAAACGGCTGTACGACACGTGAATGCCATCCTTTGATCAATAGTGCAACCATGTCGCCGACATACTGGAAAGACATTCGTCTTCATGGATGATAATCCGCGCCCTCATCGTACACATCTTGTGAATGACTTTCAGGATAACGACATCGCTCGACGTGAGTGGCCAGCATGTTCTCCAGACATGAACCCTATTGAACATGCCTGGGATAGATTGAAAAGGGCTGGGACGACGTGACCCACCAACCACTCTGACGGATCTACGCCGAATCGCCGTTGAGGAGGGGTACAATCTGGCCCAACAGCGCCTTGATGAACATGTGGATAATATGCCACGACGAATACAGGCATGCATCATTGCAAAAGGACGTGCTACTGGGTGTTAGAGGTACAGGTGTGTACAGCAATCTGGACCACTACCTCTGAAGGTCTCGTTGTATGGTGGTACAACATGCGGTGTGTGGTTTTCATGAGCAATAAAAAGGGCGGAATGATGTTTATGTTGATCTATAAACTAATTTTATGTACAGGTAGCGAAACTCTCGGAACCGAGGTGATGCAGAACTTTTTTAATGTGTGTATTACGTTTTAATGTCTTATCTTCTGTTTCAGAAGTTTTCTAATTACATGTATTGAGCTCTGATGTATCTTAAAAATTTCGTGATTACGTTTTGCCTTAGTACAAAACCCTTCTAACATTTTTGTCAGGATTATGGCCTCAGTTTTATATTTCTTAGCGTTTAATCACTACTGTCGTCAAGTATGTCATAGCAAAGGATTTTCATCGACGTGTTTTCAATGGTTAAGGCAGGTAAGAGTTCATGATCTTGCCATTTCATTTTCATCATCATAATGTTTACTGGAAAAAATCTGTTACCGTATCTGCATTTTACCTACTGTACAATTTCGACGCTGCTGCTCAGATGATCTCTGTGGTCGGGACATAGGTGCTAGGCAGTCTGTAGCCGTAATTGGGCTGGCTCCGCGTGTTATTGGCATTCCAGATGCCCGTAGGCTGGTTGTAGCGGATCGGCCAGATCTGTTCGGCGAATGCGCTTAGCCCTCCGCCCGTGTTTGATATTCACACCTGCGTCCCCATATCTGTGTTCGTGAGTCATCTTCCCGGTCCTGAACATATGGGCCACACGTGACGTGCGTACATATATTCGCTAAGCAATTAGAAGCGTTATATCCATTGAAATCAGCTCCAATGCTTTCGCTATGGTTAGAATTATGACCACACAGTTCCTTATCTCCAGATTCAAAAACTCTCTTATTGTCACTCACATAGTCTCTTGTAACAGTGCATTCAGTTCGCAATCAAGAGACTTTCGATCACCGTGATGTGGACACTTCCGGCGTCTGTTTCTTGGTATAGATATATAATATCTTTATTGTTAGGAGGATATACAAATTCATGTCTGAATCCTAACAATGCTGTCCAATACATCACTTCTTATGACTTCCGCAGGGAGTAGAATTTACAGCGCATAACAATGATACGGTACTTCTGATTCCATGCTGCATCTGTTGAGGCTTTAGTGGTCGCCGCCGCTTTGTAGAAAACGAACTTGATTATTTAATTAGGAATCTATTATACTGTAATGTTCGTTATAAAATGACACACATCATTTGAATTCATTATCAACTCAGAATGTACTTTGGTCCCCTTATGATAGGATGTATTACCTCGCAGGATACTAGAGAATCCTTTGATCGTAATTTAGGACTGACACATCATCTCAGCTTACGAATGCCACGAACTTTCATCCTGATTTTGGTATCGGTAGTGTCAAATTCCATTATACCTTAGTTAACGTTATTTGTTCGTCATACTGCAGCATACCCTCAGGGGAGTGTAAGTCGCCTAATGTAGATCTATAGCACGCGAACGAGAGTGCATACGAAAATTTCAGTTTATTTGACATCCATGAGTGTGTAAACGTCTCCGTCGTTGTAGCGTGTAAATGACGACAGTTTTAAATTAATGCAGAAGTTTAATTATCTTAGCTTTGTTCCTTACTGTGCAGTGTTTGCATAATTCCATCTAAAGACTGTAATAATGCTTTATCGCCTCAAGAAATATCATTATTTACTAAGTTATAAGTTTTGTTGATCATTTGCAAGACTGCTATAGAAATGATGTGAAATAAGTCCTTTGAAAGGCACTTTTTACGTGGTTTGTTGGTGGTTGTAGGTACAGGCAGGCAACTTGCAGGACGGTAGGAATATGAAATTTCCTGGCAGGTTAAAGCTGTGAGCCGGACAGAGACTCGAACTCGGGACCTTTGCATTTCGCGGGCAAGTGCTCTACCAACTGAGCTACCCAAGCACGACTCACGAACCGCCCTCACAACTGTAATTCCGCTAGTACCTCCTTCTGCAAGGTTCGCAGAAGAGCTTTTGTGAAGTTTGGAATGTAGGAGACGAGGTATTGGCGGAATTAAAGCTGTGTGGAGGGGTCGTGAGTCGTGCTTGCGTAGCTCAGTTGGTAGAGGACTTGCCCGCGAAAGGCAAAGGTCCAGAGTTCGAGTCTCATTCCGGCACACGGTTCTAATCTGCCAGGAACTTTCATACACCGCACACTCCGCTGCAGAGTTTCACATTTCTCATTCTGGAAACAGTAGGAATAAGTAAAGAAAAGTTACTACGCTGTTCGAATGTCTGGTTAACAAAAATTTTGTTAGATATACTGGCTTACATTCGTCAATATGGTAATTTTGTTTTGAGTATATCCGCTACACTGTTCTTTTTCAGGCTGTACTGTACTACACTCATTGGCGTGATCTTCTGAAAACTCCCACGAGTTGATTTACGAAACGTGATGTAGCAACTTGGAATGCTCAGAAATTCTTACTTGCAGGACTTCTTCATATGTAAAACTTCACCTTTTATGAACGGAGCCTGCACGTAAATCAAGATCACTAATGTAAATATTTACCTTATAGCTTCAAAACCCACCACAGCAAAACAGCTAAGAGAAAAAATATACGATGTACTGTAGCTCTCTCGAGATAAAAGCACAAAATATCGGTTCTCGTTCCAATGTGAGTGGCGACAGTGTTAACTCAAGTGGTTCAAATGGCTCTGAGCACTATGGGACTTAACATCTGAGGTCATCAGTCGCCTAGACTTAGAACTACTTAAACCTAACTAACCTAAGGACACACACACATCCATGCCCGAGGCAGGATTCGAACCGGCGATCGTAGCAGCAGCGCGGTTCAGACTGAAGCGCCTTGAACGGCTCGGCCACAGCGGTGATGGTGTTACCTCCAGTCGAATACAAGATTCATTAGTGACCAACATCTATGAACTGGTTTTCGCAGACTAATCGTAACAACGATATTTTGTCTCCAACCATCATATACAAACTCATATAAAGTATGCTGCAATGCTTCTGGGCTGCTTACAAAGACAGCGAGATAATCACTTCCGGCTACATCACTTACGTCGAAACTTCGACATGTCATTATCTGTCACTGAACACAGTACAGTTAAAAATGTGAATCGTGGGGGATAGTGCTCAACCTGCATATTGTTCATGAATAAAGATTGTGTTGCTTTAAACAATGAAGGATGACGACCACTGCAGGCGTCGTAATTCTGTTCCTCCACACCAACGCGTTTCTGCATGTTCACGTGGATCAATGGGAATGAAAAATGAAAATTTTTTGGCATGAAGATTATAGTCATGCCGTCTCTCACCCGTTTACTGTGAAAGTGCCTTTGCATTATAAATCTCTTACGAAGGAAAAAGTAGAAGACTTCAGTGCGACGCAGTCTAATCTATACAGCAAAATTTTAAACGAAGTTTTCAGAAATACCTGTGTCCTGCTAGGAATAGCATTTCGAAATCATTGCTCACTATGAAGAAAAATCATGGACAGTTTTCTCTGTGAACCGTAGAAAAAAATTATGTGGCAAACGGTTAAGCGAAGTTTGGCTTGCAGGTTAATATTCAATCGGATAATTTTTTTCGTTGCTTTCAGGATTGCCCATACAGCCACCTCAGTACTGTAATGTCAGTTATGGTGATACGAACGAAAAGAAATCACAACAACCAGTCCCAGAGCGGAGAAAACCTCCGAAACAGTGTCCCTTCGCTAAGCATTCCACGGCACTTGCCTCGCAGCTACCGTCGACCGAGGGAAGTGGTGCAGTGGTTAGCACACTGGACTCGCATTCGGGAGGATGACGGTTTAGTCCCGCGTCCGGCCGTCCTGATTTAGGTTTTCCGTGATTTCCCTAAATCGCTCCAGGGATGGTTCCTTAGAAAGGGCACGGCCGACTTCATTCCCCATCCTTCCCTAATCTGATGAGACCAATAACCTAGCTGTTTGGTCTCTTCCCCGAACCCCCCCCCCCCCCCCCCCAAGCTACCGGGGCGGACGATAATCTTTAACACACAAATTCCGAGCCTGTGACGTTCTTCCTAGTGCATTATTCATAGAGTCTCACCGGAAGTGTATCAGTAAACAAAAGACATTACTTCAACGTCTCATACATAGTAACAACACTTTTTTTAAAAAAAATGTTGCACAACACGAATCGAGCGCGATGTTCTTACGCTATGTTATTGCAGAAGATGAGATACAGGTATACCATTAACTTTATCGCTTGTTTTTTATTTGATACGACTTCCTGGTTCCAAGGTGTGTTGCACAACAGCGTAAAGTAACACAAACGCATTAAACTTCGCACGTATCAGTAGAGAGAATATTCCTAGCAATACAATACACTCACTTTCTTTTGCGGTTTCAAACCTATGTAAGTTAAGTGAACGTTTCTCGATTTGCAGTTTGTCGCTGGTGCGTGATCTGCTCACGTAATATCTTTATCTTTCTCTAAAGTTCTTCGGGAAAACAAAGGCCAGTATTGTTTTACACGAAATGCAATCTTTCTCATTTAAAAGCTTGTGCAAGATGTTATTTCTTATTTTTTATCTTGTAAGTAGGCTGTTTAGGTTTTTATGTTGGTAACGCCACGTAGCGCTCTGTATGAAAATCACTGACTGTGCTGTGTGCAGTGTGTGGCTTGTTGGCATTGTTGAAATATTCGCTGTTGTAGTGTTGGGCAGTTGGATGTGAACAGCGCGTAGCGTTGCGCAGTTGGAGGTGAGCCGCCAGCATTGGTGGATGTGGGGAGCGAGATGACAGAATTTTGAGAGCGGACGATCTGGACATGTGTCCATCAGACACAGTAAATTTGTAAACTGGATGTCATGAACTGATACATATATGATGACTTTTGAACATTGTTAAGGTAAAAACATTGTTTGTTCTCCATCAAAATCTTTCATTTGCTAACTATGCCTATCAGTAGTTAGTGCCTTCCGTAGTTAGAATCTTTTATTCAGCTGGCAGTATTGGCGCTCGCTGTTTTGCAGTAGTTCGAGTAACGAAGATTTTTGTGAGGTAAGTGATTCATGAAAGGTGTAGGTTATTGTCAGTCGGGGCCACTCTTTTGTAGGGATTATTGAAAGTCAGATTGTGTTGCGCTAAAAATATTGTGTATCAGTTTAGTGATTATCAGAATAAGTAAAGAGAAAACTGTTTGAGTACGTTCAGTTTTGCTCAGCTGATTGAAAATCAAAGGGGACGTTTCAGTCTCTTTGGAGATGGGTTCTTGAAACACTGAGATGTAGGCCCCTCCTGATGTGCAACGTTGTTATTACAACATTTACGACAGAGATTATTCGATATTAGTGATAGCCTACTTCAAACTGTTTTTCGTAGGACTTGCTCATTAGTCACTTTTACTTCGTCAGAGTCCTATGCAGTTAGTCAGTATTGTTCAGTAGATCTGATCAGAGTTTAGTTGGTGACGTCCCTCGTATAAATGTAGTATACTTTTATAATGCTTCGGTTCATCTTTCTCCACTACCAGTTAGTTTACTCAGTCCTTCGAAGTAACATGTGTATAAACGCCGCTTGCAGCTGTGACTGTCGGTATCGGTCACCTGTGTACGGCTAACGGCCGCAGTGGTAGTAACGGTTCCAGTCAGATCGCCAACGTTCAGCTCCGTCGGGCTTGGCTAGCAATTGGATGGTCACCGTCTGGGACTTCTGTGTGGACTCACGGTGCATTCAGGACACCAGAGGAGGTACCTGACCGAGAAATTGAGGGCTAGATCACGAAAGCTGACAGCGGCCGGGAGAGCGTTTTGCTGACCGTATGCCCATCCGTATCAGCAACCGGTGACGCCTAAGGGCTGAGGATGACACGGTGGCCCGTCGCTACCGTTGTGTCTTCAAGGCCTGTTCCGACGGTGTTTGCTTCTACAAGGCCGCATCTTCCTGCCTGTTTATGCGGATGACATAGTGTCATTTGATGATGAGGGGCTGTAGTCGTTCTTCATACCGGTTCTTGTCATAATGTAAGATTTCGTTTATTCTCTCGCTAAAACTACTCCATACGTACGACAGCGACATTCACACTCTGCCCTGTGAGTGTCTGACATCATATATTAAATCTCTTCCATAATTTCTGTGGAAATGGAAATTAGCGTTTGGCATCATTATCCGGATGGCCCATTGCGGGGCAGGTCCGGCCGCCATGGTACAGGTCTTATTACACTACTGGCATTTAAAATTGCTACACCACGAAGATGACGTGGTACAGACGCGAAATTTAACCGACAGGAAGAAGATGCTGTGATATGCAAATGATTAGCTTTTCAGAGCATTCACACAAGGTTGGCGCCGGTGGCGATACCTACAACGTGCTGACATGAGGAAAGTTTCTAACCAATTTCTCATACACAAATAGCAGTTGACCGGCGTTGCCTGGTGAAACGTCGTTGAGATGCCTCGTGTAAGGAGGGGAGATGCGTACCATCACGTTTTCGACTTTGATAAAGGTCGGATTGTAGCCTATCGCGATTGCGGTTTATCGTATCGCGACATTGCTGCTTGCGTTGGTCGAGATCCAATGACTGTTTGCAGAATATGGAATCGGTGGGTCCAGGAGGGTAATACGGAACGACTAGCAGTTGAGATGATAGGCATCTTATCCGCATGGCTGTAGTTGATCCTGCAGCCTCGTCTTGATCCCTGAGTCAACAAATGAGGACGTTTGCAAGACAACAACCATCTGCACGAACAGTTCGAGGACGTTTGCAGCAGCATGGACTATCAGCTCGGAGACCATCGCTACGGTTACCCTTGACGCTGCATCACAGACAGGAGCGCCTGCGATGGTGTACTCAACGACGAACTTGGGTGCACGAATGGCGAAACGTCATTTTTTCAGATGAATCCTTGTTCTGTTTACCGCATCATGATGGTCGCATCCGCGCATCGCGGTGAACGCACATATGAAGCGTGTATTAGTCATCGCCATACTGGCGTATCACCCGGCGTGATGGTATGGGGTACCATTGGTTACACGTCACGGTCACCTCTTGTTCCCATTGACGGCACTTTGAACAGAGGACGTTACTTTTCAGATGTTTTGCGACCCGTGGTTCTACCCTTCATTCGATCCCTGCGAAACCCTACATTTCAGCAGGATAATGCACGATCGCACGTTGCAGGTCCTGTACGATCCTTTCTGGACACAGAAAATGTTCTACTGCTGCCCTGACCAGCACATTCTCTAGATCTCTCACCAAGTGAAAACGTCTGGTCAATAGTGGCCGAGCAACTGGCTCGTCACAATACGCCAGTCATTACTCTTGATGAACTGTGGTATCATGTTGAAGCTGCATGGGCAGCTGTACCTGTACACGCCATCCAAGCTGTGTTTGACTCAATGCCCAGGCGTATCAAGGCCGTTATTACGGCCAGAGGTGGTTGTTCTGGGTACCGATTTCTCAGGATCTATGCACCCAATTTGTGTGAAAATGTAGTCACATGTCAGTTCTAGTATAATATATTTGTCCAATGAATACCCTTTTATCTCTTGCATTACTTCTTGGTGTAGCAATTTTAATGGCCAGTGGTGTACATTCGACGCCACATTGGGCGACCTCCGCGCTGGATGGGGATGAAATGATGATGAAGAGAGCACAACATCCAGTTCCTGAGCTGAGGAAATCCCCGACCCAGCCGGGAATCGAACCCGGGCACATAGGACGGCAATCCGTCACGCTGACCACTCAGCTATCGGGGCGGACCATGAGTTCTGTAAAACTGCAAAAATAACATTAACCTGTGGACTAAGGGTATCGTTGATGACAAGTGATCAAAAATGTTTCCTGTAGGAACCCATCCACTACTTCATCAGCAATGACACCTAAAGAAACCGGATATAAGGAGTCACACTCTTTTTGTCAACCGACTTGTCAGAGAGGGTGGAGGAGCGTACAAAGTGTGGGAGCACCTTTTACTCTTGTGATGGGAAACTACCACTAAAAAGCTGAAGAATCAGCAACGATCGACAGACTGAGAACGCAGATGGCAATGGACGCCACACATTAAAGACACACAATTATCTAAACGACATGTGGTCTGTAGCTCAGAAAGTATCATGGTGATCTCCCCGTTGGCAAAAGAATCCGTATTTGCAGTTCTCTGGTAGGAACTGTCAGTGGTATGGTAACCTTGAGAAAAGTACTGAGTAACCATCGAAAAGATAGCAATGTACGAGATCGACTTCTACTAGATTTTCCGTTCTTCTGTAAATAATTCGATTGTTTTGTATTCATGAGGTATGAAACTGGTAGCTCGGTATTATTCCCACCTGTCAGCACCTGGCATCTTTCGTATTTGCATGATTAAGTTCTTCTTGAAGTCTGAAGATATTTAGTCTGTTTCACGTATCTTTTCCACCAGGTGGCATAGTTCTGTCAAGGATGGCTTTCTCAAGAATTTCAATAATTCTGAGGGATTGTCGTCTGGTCCAGGGGCCTTTATCGACTTAGGTGTCCACCGCCGGTAGCTGAGTGGTCGGCGCGACAGAATGTCAATCCTAAGGGCCTGGGTTCGATTCCCGGCTGGGTCGGGATTTTCTCCGCTCAGGAACTGGGTGTTGTGTTGTCCTAATCATCATCATCATTTCATCCCCATCGACGCGCAAGTCGCCGAAGTGGGGTCAAATCGAAAGACTTGCACCCGGCGAGCGGCCTACCTGACGGGAGGCCCTGGTCACACGACATTTACACTTATCTATCGACTTAGGTTTTGTGGGGTCCTGCCAACTCGTCGCTTGAAGGGTGCCTAAAGGATGCTACTTTCGCTATAATTCAAGCAAATGACATTAATAGTTTTTATTACCATAAAGAAGGTTGACGATACTTAACTTCGTATTCACAAGAACTCGTCGCGACAGGCAAACAGTCAGTGTCTTTCTCTATGTACTCTGTCCATACAAGCAATGGATATGGATCACTAATAACTGCTATCGTAGTGCTCTCCTCGTGGCGGTCTAGTACTGTGCTGCCGAGGCTGGCAGGAGCGGCACTTATATTCTCTTCTTGTAGAGGACGCTCCTGTCGTGTTGGGGTCCTAGTCAGCGAGCTATTGGCTGACGGCGTCTTACCGCCTTCTCTGTTCTTCCGTTCGTCATCTTCGTGCCTGCGCTTTTCGTTAGGCTAGAACAGGTTGAGTGCTCTGTCGAATTCTTCTCGCAGCATTATACCTCGCGAATCGCCTTCATCTGCTTTGTTTGCCATCTGTAATGTGACACCGACCATCCGCTTAGGCACAGTGCACGCATCGAAAAAAGTCATCGACTTTACTCTGCATCCACACAAACAAAATCACTTAAACATTACATTTTTTTATCCGCTTAGGCACAGTGCATACATAAAGAAAATCATCGAGTTTAATCTGTATGCACACCAACAATATCAATTACACGTTATATTTTTTATTGAGGGACATATAGCCCCGGTTCTGTCCGAGGTTTCCGCGAAGTCTAACTCGATTGCGAGGTATAGGGATATCCGATCGCATTTATTTATTCCTATTTAAGAACCCCCATTCCCCACAAATTCTCCTGATATTTGAGTGGTACGTTTCTCATTCTTCAATGGGTTATTATTCAAATGTCCGCTCTACAGGAAAAGTAATAATAATAATAATAATAATAATAAATTAATCCACCCATTACATAAAAAGGGCGACAACAAAATGCCAGCTGTTACAGAGGAATCATTTCTGCCAGTGTTATACGAAATATTACAAAAGCTTATCCTAGACAGAGTTGTAGAAATTTCACACAAACAATTGGGATAATATCAAGATAGTTTTCGAAAGGGAAGATTGTGGATAGAATATATTTTTAACTTAAAATCAATGACTCCCCATAGAATGTTAACCATCAAACCTACAATAGTCTCATTTATTGACTTCAAGAAAGCATTGATTCGGTAGACACAGAAACTATAGGTCAAATCATTAGAGGATTTGGTGTTAAAGGAAAATTTACAAATATAATTCGTGAAAATTGTAGCAAATGCTATATCTAAAGCTAAATTATTGGGGGAAGTAAGTAAGATATTTGAAATAAAAACTGGTGTTAGACAAGGGGGTTGTTTATTACCTTTACTGTTTAACTGCGCTCTAGAAAAAAATGTAATGATTCGGAGTTGTAAGCTAAAATCACAAAATTCTGAAAAAATAGCAAATAGAACTGGTCTCAAAATTCATGGCAAATATTAAAAAAGGCACCAAAATTCACAGGGAGACAAACAGATAAAATACAGGACGTAAGCAAATTTAAATACAGTGCCTTAATCATGCAACAGCAGAATGGACTAGAAAAGTTTGCAATAAATGTAGGCAATAACGAAAAGGAAAGAGCGTCTTTTTCGACAAAGAACATTTTCAACAGGAAATACCTACATAGAAAAACAAAACTAGAAAGACTAGAACATAGTGGTACGACCAGAACGTTTATATGGATGTGAATGCCCAATAGTGAAACATAGCTTCGACAGAACAGTGTTGGTTGAGAGAGGAATCAATAGAAAAAATAACGAGTGCAATATAAAATGCAGATGGTTAGAAAATGAGAAGTAATGAGGAGATCTGCAAAAACATAGAGAAAAAGTAGTGACTGTGCGAAGATTAATTGTGTTTTGGCACCTGTACAGAATGCATAAGAACATGCTAATGAAACAAACGTTCTTGTATTTCTGGAACTGATGTCGACAACAGCATGGATTACAGAAGTATGGAAAGGAATAGGAAAAAAAACATCAAATAATTGGGAATAACAGAAACAAACTTTTTTATGAATGAAATTGTAAATTTAGAAGGTTTCCGTAGCAGAAGAAACAAGAAATCGGGGACATCGTGGACAGAAGAAAAGAAAAGACTACATAAGGAGAAAATGAGAACCCCCTGAAAAAAACAAGAACCGACAATAAAGAACAGATTTTGATGTTTTACAAGATCCTAGGTAGTCGATAATACAATGTAAATAAAAGCTATAATATTACCTTCAAACTAATTTACTCTTGCATAACACCTTTATGCTTCTATACACTCCTTCCACATTTCAGTTTCCTTTCTTTGCTAGGTAGTGGCTTGCCAGATGGGCTCTTGATATTCATACTGCCTTTCCTCTCTTCTCCAAAGGCTTCTCTAAGTTTCCTAAAGGCGGCATTTATATTTTATCTAGTCATGCATGCATCTACACGCATCTACACTCCTGGAAATTGAAATAAGAACACCGTTAATTCATTGTCCCAGGAAGGGGAAACTTTATTGACACATTCCTGGGGCCGGCCGAAGTGGCCGTGCGGTTAAAGGCGCTGCAGTCTGGAACCGCAAGACCGCTACGGTCGCAGGTTCGAATCCTGCCTCGGGCATGGATGTTTGTGATGTCCTTAGGTTAGTTAGGTTTAACTAGTTCTACGTTCTAGGGGACTAATGACCTCAGCAGTTGAGTCCCACAGTGCTCAGAGCCATTTGAACCATTCCTGGGGTCAGATACATCACATGATCACACTGACAGAACCACAGGCACATAGACACAGGCAACAGAGCATGCACAATGTCGGCGCTAGTACAGTGTATATCCACCTTTCGCAGCAATGCAGGCTGCTATTCTCCCATGGAGACGATCGTAGAGATGCTGGATGTAGTCCTGTGGAACGGCTTGCCATGCCATTTCCACCTGGCGCCTCACTTGGACCAGCGTTCGTGCTGGACGTGCAGACCGCGTGAGACGACGCTTCATCCAGTCCCAAACATGCTCAATGGGGGACAGATCCGGAGATCTTGCTGGCCAGGGTAGTTGACTTACACGTTCTAGAGCACGTTGGGTGGCACGGGATACATGCGGACGTGCATTGTCCTGTTGGAACAGCAAGTTCCCTTGCCGGTCTAGGAATGGTAGAACGATGGGTTCGATGACGGTTTGGATGTACCGTGCACTATTCAGTGTCCCCTCGACGACCACCAGTGGTGTACGGCCAGTGTAGGAGACCGCTCCCCATACCATGATGCCGGGTGTTGGCCCTATGTGCCTCGGTCGTATGCAGTCCTGATTGTGGCGCTCACCTGCACGGCGCCAAACACGCATACGACCATCATTGGCACCAAGGCAGAAGCGACTCTCATCGCTGAAGACGACGCGTCTCCATTCGTCCCTCCATTCACGCCTGTCGCGACACCACTGGAGGCGGGCTGCACGATGTTGGGGCGTGGGCGGAAGACGGCCTAACGGTGTGCGGGACCGTAGCCCAGCTTCATGGAGACGGTTGCGAATGGTCCTCGCCGATACCCCAGGAGCAACAGTGTCCCTAATTTGCTGGGAAGTGGCGGTGCGGTCCCCTACGGCACTGCGTAGGATCCTACGGTCTTGGTGTGCATCCGTGCGTCGCTGCGGTCCGGTCCCAGGTCGACGGGCACGTGCACTTTCCGCCGACCACTGGCGGCAACATCGATGTACTGTGGAGACCTCACGCCCCACGTGTTGAGCAATTCGGCGGTACGTCCACCCGGCCTCCCGCATGCCCACTATACAACCTCGCTCGAAGTCCGTCAACTGCACATACGGTTCACGTCCACGCTGTCGCGGCATGCTACCAGTGTTAAAGACTGCGATGGAGCTCCGTATGCCACGGCAAACTGGCTGACACTGACGGCGGCGGTGCACAAATGCTGCGCAGCTAGCGCCATTCGACGGCCAACACCGCGGTTCCTGGTGTGTCCGCTGTGCCGTGCGTGTGATCATTGCTTGTACAGCCCTCTCGCAGTGTCCGGAGCAAGTATGGTGGGTCTGACACACCGGTGTCAATGTGTTCTTTTTTCCATTTCCAGGAGTGTATGTCGCTACATTTCTTTTCTAGCCATTTCTGCTTTGCCATTTAGCATTTCATGTAAGTCTAATTTTGAAGATGTTCGTACATCCTTTTGCATCCTTCATTTTCTCTGTTTGTATATTTTCTCCTTACGTCAATTATATTCGCTATCACGTGCGTTACTCAAGGATATCTACTTGACTTTGTGTCCATCCTGATATGATCATCCACTGACTTCACTATCTTATCTCTCAGTGCTGCCCATTCGTCTTATATTGAGTTCCTGTCTCTTGTTTCAGTTAATATTTGTGCAGCGCTCGCTTTGAAACTCTGTATAACCTCTGCTTCTTCCAATTAATCTAGGCCCCTTCTCTCGCTTCTTCCAATTAACCCAGGCCCCTTCTCTTTAATTTCTTACCTTTTTGAAATTTCTTCATTTTTGATCCACAGTTCATGACCAATAAATTATGGTTGGTATGTAAACTTCTGCCATTGTGATGGGTGTTGGTTTTGTGCCTATCTTTGCAACGATAGTGTGTTCTCTGTGTTCTTTGTAAAAGCTTATCCGTTTTCTATTTTCTGATTCATTATTAAACCTAAACCTGCATTTCCCGTATTTTATTTGATATTTATAGCCATGTACACACATGACCAGTTGCTCTGTTCTTCTTACCACCACTTTTCATCGTCCACTACATCTATCTTCAACATATCTACATCCTTTTTTAAATTCTCTAGCTTACCAGCCTGAGTAGGGGATCCAAAATTTCACGCCCCGACACGTAGGAGGTCAGTTTTATTTTACCTAGTGACGGCGTCCTAATAATCCTCGCCTAGAGATCCGAACGAGGGGCTCTTTTACCTCCGGAATATTTTACCCAAGATGATGCCATCACCATTTAACGGTATAGTAGACCTGCATGCCCTCTGTATAAATAGCAGCTGCAGTACCCAATTGGTTTGAGCAGTTCGCAGTACCAGCATATTAGTAAATTAGAAAGAACTTGAAATTCGTGAATAACCGATATTATTTTGATGCCTAGCCGGTTAAGAACATAGATAAGGAAGCCAAAAACATATACGTATTTGACACTGCATCTCTGCTGCGACAATTAAAATCTTATTCGGTACGGCGGATATCGTACAGTCATAAAAAAAGTCAGGAAATTGCACATCACGTGGTAGGGTATCAGCGCGTTACTATAGGTCTCTCAATGAACTAATGTCAGTAAGGTACCTTACTAAATGAGATATAGCCCCTGCACGTAGCAGGTGACTTGTACATTAAGTACATATAAAAAGGAAAAGAAATTCCATCCGTCAGGGAAAGTTGAACGGCGTGTGATATTGTTGCCTCTACCTCTTCGTAAGCTTGAAAAGCTGGAACTTGTTGTTGATGAACAAATTCTAGAATAGTAACTATTAGCTGAGAAACGCTGAAATACAGGTTTACATAACTGAAATGTGGCTAGAGTGCTTCTTAAAACCGCATCAGTGTGAGTGTGCTGTAATTAGAAATATCTCTCAAAAGTGCGGTAGTTATCGGGCCCGATACTTGATATAGTGTGTTGCTGTGTACAAGTAATTGAGTATTTCTGAAATTAGTTGTAACTTGGTAGTTACAACGAATTTCAGAAATACTCAATTACTTGTACACAGCAACACACTATATCAAATATCGGGCCCAATAATTACCGCAGTGTATGGTACTGAAAGCAGCAATGTTAGAGTCAAGAATATGTATGGGAGGATGGGATACATTTCCCTGCCATATAATACTTGTAATGTGTGAGGAAATTATGCTACCTAACTCTAAGCGCGCGATATCTCCGACATTAACTTATGGGGAGAACAGGCACGAGCGTAGCAGAAAATATAAAATTTTTGTTAATTTTGTAAAATACGATGCGTGTTTTTAAGTAAGAACCGTTTTGAAAGTGAAAAACAACGTGTTAAGATATCTCAATAATTATTTTTTTTTACATGAAAGCCTGTACCTTAATCTACTCTTCTACAAAATTTCCGTCAATATAGAGGCACTTGTCATAACGTTGTAATAGTTTTTAAATACCCTCCTCATAGAAGTCTGCCGCCTAACTTGTTAGACACTGCATCACCACTGATTTGACTTCGTCATCGTCTGGAAGACGCTGACCGCCCAGGTGTTTCTTCAAGTGCAGGAACAGACTGTAGTCACTGGGCGCAAGATCAGAGCTGTACGGAGGATGATCTGGAGTTTCCCATCGAAAAGATGTGATGAGGTCTTTGGTCTGATTCGCCACATGCGGACAGGCATTGTCTTGCAGTAAAACGATGCCCTTGCTCAACTTGCCATGTCTTTTGTTCTGAATTGAACGGCGCATATTGTGCAATATCTTACAGTAAGCTGCTACATTGATTGTCTCATTAGGAGCCAGAAATTCCACTAGAAATACTCCTTTTCTGTCCCAAAAAACTGTGCACATGATTTTTGGGGCAGAAATTGTTTGCTTAAACTTCAATTTTCTGGGTGAATCTGAATGCCGCCATTCCATGGACTGTTGCTTTGATTCTGGTGTGACGTAGGCCACCCATGTTTCATTGCCCGTAACAATTTGGCTTAAGAAATCATCACCATCGTTGTGGTACTGCTCATGGAAAGTCAATGCACTGTCTAAACGTTTGGTTTCGTGCACATTGGTCAACATTTTCGGTACCCAACGTTCACACAATTTTCGGTAATTCAAGGGCTCGGTCACAGTGCCATACAAAACACTACCAGAAACATTAGGAAAGTCATCCCACAAGGAGGAAATCGTAAATCGTCTGTTTTCTCTCACCTTATTGTCCACTTGCTGCATCGAACTTTCATTAACGACCGAAGGACGCCCACTCCGTTGTTCATCATGCACATTTGTGCGGCCATCTTTAAATGCTCTCACCCAATTTCTTACCATTCCAACACTCATAATGTTTTCTCTGTAAACTGCACAGATCTCACGATGAATA
Organism: Schistocerca piceifrons; assembly: GCF_021461385.2. Lineage (NCBI taxonomy): Eukaryota > Metazoa > Arthropoda > Insecta > Orthoptera > Acrididae > Schistocerca > Schistocerca piceifrons. The sequence continues at coordinate 485,923,657 of NC_060143.1, read as the reverse complement.
TCGATCGCTTTTAGGCCTTTAGCACTAAGAAATCTTATAACAGCCCGTACTTCACAGTCGGCGGGACTCACGATTATCGGAGGCATCTTAAACACTCAGTACACAATGTAAACAAGGAAGAATCAGACTGTAATGGTGTCAGTGCGTAGACAACAGAGTAGGTACCCAGTGCGCATGCGCAAAACGCAGACCATAGCGCTGCAGCCTCGGTGTGGCAAAACGGTACTTACTTAAAAAATACGCCTCGTACTATTGCTGAGTGTCGAATCATTAACACGGGATGGAGGAGTATAAGGGGCTTGGGATCGATGATATTAATTCCTAGATAGCCCGAAAATGACGAAAGTAATGTGTCTGGGACACTAAAGCCTGACATAGGACACAACGCCGCTAATGAAAAATAATTAGGTGGCGGTGCAGGTGCTGAAATACAGGGAAACATCGAAATTAATGTTAAATGCATCCACCGGTGGCCGTAACCAGACCCCCCAAATGCCATTCCCTGTGTCGGGAATGTATCCACTATGTATTCACCATTTTAAGACTTCTGTCATATTTTTCTCGCCATCAGTACTGGGAAAACGGAAAAAGTAGTAAAGTTTGAAAAAGAGAATGGCAATATCTCAGGCTGAGGTCCTTGGACAGAAACTCGAGAATGAGGGGAGTTCAGGTGAAGAAGGAGAAGGGGGAGACGAGTGCCTTTGATCAGGTGGGGCGCGTGGAGTAATTAGTGAAGTTATCCTGCTACGCAGACCCCAGTCGGTGTAATTAGGTCACGTGTGCACTGACGATGTAATTGGTGACGTTACACGGCTAATCAGAAGAAGCTACCATTCAGTATCTACGTCTTTGGTTCTACATTATTTTGCATTTCGGAATATCCAGATCTCTACCCAGTCACATAACTGCTTAGGTTTAAGTTTTAGTTCCCGGGTTCGATTCCCGGCGGGGTCAGGGATTTTCTCTGCCTCGTGATAACTGGGTGTTGTGTGCTGTCCTTAGGTTAGTTAGGTTTAAGTAGTTCTAAGTTCTAGGGGACTGATGACCATAGATGTTAAGTCCCATAGTGCTCAGAGACATTTGAACCATTTTTTAAAGTTTTATTCAGTAGATCAGCGCTTAGCACGTAAAATAACGATAAAATTCCCCCACGTAGAAACAATGGCGAGAATCAGTCCGTACTCTAATGAGTGTGTACCGCTTCATTCCTACAGAAAGCAATCAAGATCACAGAAGAAAGACGTACCGTACACGCGCAGTCAACAGTGTCCCCTGTACTGCGCCAGCCTCCCGCAGCTGCCATCGTCGGACAGAAAAATCAGGCGCCGGTGGGAAGACGAATGGTTGAAACTGGTACACAAACCATTCGAATTTCCCATTCAGAGACGGCGGAACCACATTCCAGCCACATCGAAGCAAGGAACTGGTTCTCACCAGATTAAGGTTAGGACAGTATCTAACGACAAACAGCTTCCTCCTCTGGCGGGATGATCCACATATACGCCATCTGATGAAAAGTTGGCGGATACCCCTAAGTAGTTAGGAATTGACCGCTCGACGTGACGAGAGGTGGACCCACCACTATAAAAAGTGGCGAGGAGTATTATCAGTAGGGAAGCAGTCACAGAGAATGCGGTCGGTCGGAAGAGTTGTGTGACTTCGAATGTTGACTAGTCATTGGGTGTCACCTGAGAAACAAATCCATCAGGGACATCTCAGCGTTGTAAAGCATTCCAAGCAAGTGATGTGATTCTGAAATGAAAATATGGAGGAATAACCGCAGCTAAACCGAGACTAAGCAGTCCTCGTGTACTGACGGACAGGGACCTTCGGGCATTGCGGAATGTGGTTGGAAAAAATAGCGTGAAATCAGCGGGAGGAATCAGTTGTTACATCCAGAGGGAAGCCAGTAGTCGAACTAGCACAAATGACTATGCGAAGGAAGTTAAGAAGACTGGGATAGGGTGGCCGACCAGTTCCTCATACATTTCCCTATTCAGTGTTAAGCGGCGCTTGAAGGAGTAGCGGCAATAGACAATGAATGACTGGAAACGAGTGCTTTTGAGTGTTGAATCACGCTGTACATCACGTCAATCCGATGGAACAATTTGGGTTTGGAGAATGCTTGTCATCATTTATATTGACAACTGACATACGGAAGAGGTGTTACTATTGTTGGGGGTCTTCCAACGTTACGGTGTGGTACCCATACTGCTGTTGGGAAAACGCTAAGTGTGGAAGGATATGGAAACATTTTACAACACTGTGAGCTGCTTACAGTAGGGGAACAGTTCGAGGATGATCATTGTATCATAATTGCATTCTTCCCTATCACACAGCAGCATCTGTGAGACAAAGGTTTGTGGACAGTAACAGCCCGATTTTATCAGGCCTTTCCATATCTACAACTAGGTGTCCATATACTTCCGATCAGATAATGTATGTGATGCATGAGGAATACCACTTTGGGTACAACATATTTTAACTACAAGTGTTTTATGTTGTAACACAATGTCAACCATCGTCTCGGCTGGAGACCTACCCACCACCATAAATGAAAAAGACTTCAGTACAAAACCCATTTCAAATTTTCTGTTGTGCCGCACCTCATAGCTGCAGTGTTCAGGAAATGCTACACCGGGCTGTGAGTGCACGGATCGGCACTTGTTTTATTAGTACACTTGAAATACACATGAAATACTTTTAATTTATCTGCTCATTTTATTCTTGTTCCTTTAAGTAGCGTCTCAAGTCAGTATTAGTACAATTTCTTCCACCACGAAGACCCTAATGAACCACCCAGTGTGCAAAAGTAAGTTGACGGTCTTAAGTCTCACAGATTAGAGTGTCGTTACGAAGTTTATCCGATAGTAGATACACACATCAAAGAAAAGTTTTGCATCACCTCGGTTCCGAGAGTTCCGGAACCTGTACAGAAAATTGGAACAGAGATCACCATGAACCTCATTTCCGCTCATTAAAGCCACACATTGCATGGGCTGTACCACCATACAGCGAGACCTTCAGGGCTGGTGGTCTAGATTGCTGTACACACCGGTACATTTAATACCTAGTAGCAAGTCCTCTTGCATCGATTCGCACTATCCACAAGTTCATCAAGGCACTGTTGCTCCAGATTGTCCCACTCCTCAACGGCGATTCGGCATAGATCCCTCAGAGTGGTTGGTGAGTCACGTCGTCCATAAACACCCCTTTTCTATTGATCCCAGGCATGTTCGATAGGGTTCATGTATGGAGAACATGCTGGCCACTCTAATCGAGCGATGCCTTTATCCTGAAAGAAGTCATTCACAAGATGTGCACTATGGGGGCCGAATGGTTGTCCATGAAGAGGAATGTTTCGCCAATATGCTGCCGATACAGTTGCACTATCGGTAGGAGGATGGCATTCACGTATCGTACAGCTCTTACGGCGCCTTCTAAGACCACCAGCGGCGTATGTCGGCCCCCCATATTGCCACCCCAAAACAGCAGGGAACCTCCACCATGCTGCACTCGTTGGACAGTGTGTTTAAGGCGTTCAGCCTGACCGGGTTGCCTCCAAACACGCCTACGACCATTGTCTGGTTGAAGGCAAATGCGGCACTCATCGGTGAAGATAACGTGATGCCAAACCTGAGCGGTCCATTCGGCATGTTGTTGGGCCCATCTGTACCGCGCTGCATGGTGTCGTGGTTGCAAAAATGGACCTCGGCATGGACGTCGGGAGTGAAGTTGCGCATCATGCAGCCTGTTGCGCACAGTTTGAGTCGTAACACGTCCTCTAGCTGCACGAAAAGTGTTGTGACTTGGCGAGACAGCCAAGCCACTATGAGGTAGCCGAAAGGCACGCGTTTAAGCTCACGCAGGCTGGCGTGAGGTCTGGAACAGTTAAAGGTGTTGAGTCTAGTAAAAAAAGTACGTAGCTTCTGGAATACTTAACTTTAATCCATAATTGGTGAACATCGGTCTGACGGTACATGCATCACAAGATAAATAGCAAATCATAATGGCGCATTGCTAGGTCGTAGCAAATGACGTAGCTGAAGGCTATGCTAACTATCGTCTCGGCAAATGAGAGCGTAATTTGTCAGTGAACCATCGCTAGCAAAGTCGGCTGTACAACTGGGGCAAGTGCTAGGACGTCTCTCTAGACCTGCCTTGTGGCGGCGCTCGGTCTGCAATCACTGATAGTGGCGACACGCGGGTCCGACGTATACTAAGGGACCGCGGCCGATTTAAAGGCTACCACCTAGCAAGTGTGGTGTCTGGCGGTGACACCACAAAAAGTATTATTCGACATGGTGGCGTTGCTGTCAGGGTACATCCGAGCCATAATCAGCAGGTAGCGGTCATCCATTGCTGTAGTAGCCCTTGCGCGGCCTGAACGAGGCATGTCATCTACAGTTCCTGTCTCTCTCTGTATCTCCTCCATGTCCGAACAACATCGCTTTGGTTCACTCCGAGACGCCTGGACACTTCCCACGTTGAGAGACCATCCTGCCACAAAGTAACAATGCGGACGAAATCGAACCGCGGCATTGACCGTCTAGGCACGCTTGAACTAAAGACAGTACGAGCCGTGTACCTCCTTCTGGTAGAATGGTTGGAAGTGATCGGCTGTAGCACCTCCTCTGTCTAAAAGGCGCTGCTCATGCACTGTTGTTTACATCTTTGGGCGGGTTTAGTGACATCTCTGATCAGTCACAGCGACAATGTCTGTGATACAGTACCCACAGTCAACATCTATCTTCAGTAGTTCTGGGGACAGAGGTGATGCAAACCTTTCTTGGATGTGTGTAGTTTTATCAGCGATGAATCATATATTTGTCTCGTCATAGCCCGACATTTTGAATATAACTTCTATTAAAAGTTCCTGGAGAAAAAACGCTGCAGTAATTTCTTATTTGAGAACAGCGGTATGTCTATGTTGATATTCAGAAAGAACTATTAAGACGGTGTTATTGACCGCAATAAATCATCATCTAGAAGCTAAATTCATCTGATGCTGTCCTTTCCATATTTCTTCAACCTAATTTTTCGACAAGTCTCTTCGCTCCTCTTTCTATAGCTTAGCAGTGTAATAGCTACACTAGAGTCAAGATATGAGGTAAAAAATTTGAAATATTGTCATTTTTGGAGAGGGATGAGCGTACCCTTACCGAAGGTCCAACATTATCTTTGTATGCTGTAGCTCCAGTTTGCTGTAGCACCAACGCGATCTCCAGTGACTGTGAGAATGTGTTTCGAATGTCTGTTTTAACACCGGAACTCATATATCATAACGTGACAAATATACTGAAGCGCCGAAGATACTGGTATAGGCGTGCGTATTGAAATACAGAGATATGTAAACAGGTGGAATACGGCGCTGCGTTTCCGTCGGTAACACCTATGTAAGACAATAAATGTCCGGTGCAGTTGTTAGATCGGTTACTGCTGTTACAATGGCAGGTTATCAAGATTTAAGTCAGTTTGAACGTGGTGTTATAGTCGGCGCACGAGCGATGGGACATGGTATCTCCGAGGTAGCGATGAGGTGGGGATTTTCCCGTACGACCATTTCACGAGTGTACCGTGAATATCAGGAATTCGGTAAAACATCAAATCTCCGACATCGCTGCGGCCGGAAAAAGATCCTGCAAGAACAGGACCAACGATGACTGAAGAGACTCGTTCAACGTGACATGAGTGGAACACTTTCGAAAATTGCTGCAGATTTCAATGCTAGACCATCAACGAGTGTCAGCGTGCGAACCATTCAGCGAAACGCCATCGATATGGGCTTTTGGAGCCGAACACCCACTCGTGTATCCTTGATGACTGCACGGCACAAAGCTTTACGTCTTTCCTGGGCCTGTCAACTCCAAAATTGATCTTTTTATGACTGGAAACACGTCGGGTGAGTCTCATATCTGATTGTGTCGAGTGGATGGACGCATACGGGTAGGGAGACAACCTCATGAATCCACGGACCCTGCATGTCACCAGATGGTTGTTAAAGCTCTGTAATGGTGTGGGGCGTGTGCAGTTGGAGTGATATGGGACCCCTGATGCGTCTAGATAGAGCTCTGATAGGTGCCACGTATGCAAGCATCCTGTCTGCTCACCTGCATCCATTCATGTTCATTATGCATTCCGACGGAACTGGGCACTTCCAGCGTGACAATGTGATACCCCATACGTCCAGAATTGCTACAGAGTGGCTCCAGGAACACTCTTCTGAGTTTAAACGCTTCCGTTGGCCATCAAAATCCCCAGACATGAACATTATTGGGCATATCTCGGATGCCTTTCAACGTGCTGTTCTGAATAGATCCCAAACTCTTTCGTACTCTCACGGATTTATAGACAGCCCTGCAGGATCGTGGTGTCAGTTCCTTCCAGCACTACTTCAGACATGAGTCTAGTCCATGCCACGTCGTGTTGCGGCAGTTCTGTGCGCTCGCGTGGGCCCTACACGATATTGGGCAGGTCTTCCAGTTTCTTTGGCTCTTCAGTGTAACTCAAGTAAGCCAGCCGACAGCAGCACCATCACCGCTGTTGTAATTTTCGAACACATTCTTCGCTGAATCTACAGTTTCGTTCTTATCTGTCAAAATAATAGCACGTAGACATGGGTTCAAAAAACAAAACGCCTTTAATTTATTAACTTTCATTCTAGATTCACCTAAACTAGTTCTCAGTGACCGAGTTTTAACAGTGGAACCTTAAAAAATTATCTGTAGGGACAACTGGTGCAAGAATTTCAAATAATTATGGTACGACATTGCAATGTTTATAATCTCTTTGGAGATGAGCAGTTACTTTTAGCTTGACATTTGATAATCTACGATCTTCTAACTTTACGAGAGAAGTGTGTATCCAGTGTTTCTTATTGGCCTGGTCGAACGCACATCTGGTGTTTAAGTTGTGTATTTTTACTCCAACAGATTAGTGTCGGTTAATTTGACCTGTGATCGAAGAGCGAGTTAGATATAATTAAGCGAAACGGCTATGTGGTATGAATGGATCATCAGATGCCCATTGCTTACAACAAGCTACCGCCGAGTCGTAGGATCCACTTGGTGTCGAGCAAGTGTATATCGAGAACATACTACGCGTCTGGTTAGGGCTTTCCTCTCCAGTATACAAACACAATAGCTTAGTTACCGCGTGTACCTTGAAAATCAGCGTCAAATTCTGACTGCAGTACTTACCACTCGCACACCTCTGCGAGTCAGGCATCCATACTACGCTAAGTTCTTCTCCCACTCGTCTATTCCTTTCGTTAATACAGGGCTGAAACATGAAATGACTTTCCGGCTGTGGTCACCATAATTGTCAAAATGGTGTGTGTGTGTGTGTGTGTGTGTGTGTGTGTGTGTGTGTGTGTGTGTGTGTGTTTCTTTCTTTCTTTCTTTCTGTGTGTGCCTGTAATTTGGCGACCTCTTCTGGCTTACCTTACCATACATGTTGAACTAACAACTGTGTGCATCCGTCGAAGCAGATTGACCATTGCATTATGTGGCGAACAAGGTCGATTACCTGCCGGGGTTTACAGTATACTAAAATTCACAACAAGACAAATTTTTTTGATATCTACTTGTATTATTTTGATTTGTTTGTAAGTAGTACATATACAAAAATTATTCAGTCACACATAAATTTGCATACCACTGAGTATAAGTGCTAGATGCTATTAGAGTATTACATGGTAACGTTGGCTGCAGATTAAAACTCTGCGTATTTTCAGTCGAATTCAGATATCAAATCTGAAAGTTAGCACCCTCAGTGATACGTGATCTGAGAGCTCTTTACAACGTAGAAGAACGAGTCCATGTGATGTGTTGAATACCATGGATGTCTTACATCGCCACATGTTTCACAGGATCTTTTGAAGTCGGAGTAAATCTGCTGTAACACAAAAAATTCATCGAAAGGTTGACTGCTCGTTAGGTTATTTGCCTCAGTAAAAAGGGAACAGGATGAGAGGATATCTTTTAAGACATCAGGGAATGACTTCCATGGTACTTCATGGAGCTGTAGGGGTTTAAAACTGTAGAGGAGGGCAGAGACTGGAATATAAAATTCGTTCAATTGTCTCTAAGAACTATGGGACTTAACATCTGAGGTCATCGGTCCCCTATACTTAGAACTAATTAAACCCAACCAACCTAAGGACAGTACACACACCCTTGCCCGAGGCAGGATTCGAGCCTGCGACCGTAGCAGCAGCGCCGTTCCAGACTGAAGTGCCTAAACCGCTCGGCCACAACTGCCGGCGATTGGAATACATCCAGCAGATTATTGAGGACTTAGGTTGCAAGTGCTTCTCTGAGACGAAATGGTTGGAGGTTGGAAAGAAAAGAAAAGAAAGAAAGGTTGTACGTAAATACCATATCACCAGTTACATTTGCATCAGAAACTGGAATCTTCAGTTGATGCTATGAGGAACTCGCGCGATGTCCTTGATCTCGATATAATTTACCGTTGGGTTCATCGAACTGAGCTAATTTTATTGAAGATGTCTGATTCACGATTCAGAATAAATCAGGGATAATGATGTAGTGGAGGAGGATAGTAAACGTTACTGGCTCAAAGTTTAGTTGTCCAGGGTTGTTCTAATAAATGAACATATTAACCATAGTTTTCATTTCTTTGGGCGCTTCAGAAATAATTTCATGCTTTCGCTGTAATGCCAGTTGACATATTTTTCTGAAGGCCAGCTGACGTTATCTTAAGAGCGATAGCATCTCGTATGTGCGGAATTGTACATGAAGACTCCGCAAGAAATCAGCAATACTTTTCAAACCGCGATAATGTAGGATACTGGAGTTATCCGGTATCTCCATTAACTCCATCACTCAGGTTTTAGGTTCAATAAAGTGGTTAGAAGAGGAAATAATAATTATGTGGGATAACGGCTATGAATATTTTACCTAGCCATTGTCTCAAAAAATCATGGAAATGATTTTGGAAGAAAGGGACCAAGCTGTCATTGAGTCCAAGAAAATAGTTCTATCTGTCTACATGTGTATTATTCAGGTCTTGTACAGCTTTTCGCTGGTTTTTCGGATGCATACAATCACTCTACATTACGTTTCGTGTACTTGCCTGCCAATATGTTTGTCTTTTTTGTATTTTTTTTTGTTTTATATACGATTATACCACAGAAATGTGTGTATGTGATAGCACCAGATAGGTGCTTTAGAATGAAATCTAAAGCAGGCGACCGGCTCATCCAGAAATGCGTATGTCACGATAAACTACATCCGCCTGAGCACGGGGTACAAATCGTCAAATCGCGTCATAAATATTGGTAAAACGTGTGACTGGCACAGATACCGGTAATTTCCAAGTATGATTGCCTCTCGAAGTGAAGGTGTCCAAACGATACATATCGAGCGTGCGATTGTAAATCTATCGTGCGACTCCGCTGGCGGGCGTCCTGATCAATTATTTGTGATCGTCATTTTTATCTGCATCGTTCCCTTAGTTTCTCTAAATTACATATCTCCGCGAATTATTCGTGAGTTGCTAGGGAAACCCAGACGATTTATGTCGTTAGTGAGTTGGCTGTCTGGTGTACTTGACGTTTCTTCGGAGGATTCTCTCACATGGAAGAATCTAATTCCATGTTTATCCAACGTAGAAAATTATTCGACTTTTTGTCACAAATATGGAGTACTACTAGACGAGGATAGAAGGGACTGTGTGGACTGTGATGGTGCGAAATATGTAAAACTTCGTAAGAACAGTTTCGATGCTGAAATACCGTTACATTTTCATTGTGCACAGCGCGGAAAACGAACGAGTTTCAGGAAGAAAACATAGCTCGACTCATCCAAATTATCCATCAGACCACCGTAATGGACTTTCACATTACGACAACACCGACGACGAGCAAGGTAAGTTGTCTCCTTTGCAGTAACAAGTATTTTTGTAACGCTTTTCTTTTGTTGTTACAGTAGTGACCAACGTAAACATACTCATAACTCCTGCCACCAGAGTCGCATGGTCGACTTACGATCGCACGCTCGATATGTATCGTTTGGACCCCACGACTTCGATAGGCAATCATTCTTGGAAATAACCCAGATGCCTGTTGTGTATCATAACGGGAGGAGATAAAATGTAGAATGTCAGTAGGAAAAACACTTCTGAAGAGGACTAAAATGTTAACATCAAATATAAATTGAGGTATATTGTAGTGTTAACTGTAGAACGCGTAAGTAATAATAATGGCGTGTGATGAGGGCCTCCAATCGGGTAGGCCGCCCGCGTAGTGCAAGTCTTTCGATTTGACGCCATTTCGTCGACTTGCGCGTCGATGAGGATGAGATGATGATGATGATGATGATTGGGACAACACAACACCCAGTCCCTGAGCGGAGAAAATCTCCGACCCAGCCGGGAATCGAACCCGGGTCCTTAGGATTGACAGTATGTCACGCTGACCACTTTTTTTTTTTTTTAATCTCATTTTGTTCTATATTGTTCGTTGACTTTGTTTGTGGCGGATGTCCGATGGCACTCGTTCAGGCTGTTCTTTGATCCATTCACTCAGTTTTTTTTAATTACAGATGGTAGCTAAACCCTCTGACCGAACACGCTGAGCTACCGTGCCGGCATACCATTCAGCTACCGGGGGCGGACAACGTGTAAGTGAAACATGGACGATAAACAGAACACCCAGGAAGATACTGTGAGGTTGGAGAAGAGGTTGGGATGGGTAGAATGGGTAATAAATTAAGCTCTTTATCGAATGAGAGAGTAGTGAGTTTATAGTACAACATGGGTAAGAGACTGTAAAGGCTTATGAAAGACTTTCTTAGGAGTGGCAGTGCAAAGGAGACTGGAGTTTGACTATAGTAAAACATTTGCGAACGTAAAGAAGGTTGTAAGTGTTAGCTGGTTAGCTGGAGATAAATTAGTGTGGAGAGCAGGACTGACGTAATGTCGAACTGGATACTGCACCATCATAAACAGTAGTACTTTTCCAAATAACAGTTCAACAATGATGGACTAATGGGCGCATCATGAGGCATCAACGAATAGTTAATTTGGCTGTGGAGGGATACTTTGATGGTGAACATTGTAGTGGGAAACAATACAGTAAACCTCTGCAATTGGGCACTACACTCGCAGGTTCGAATCCTGCCTCGGGCATGAATGTGTGTGATGTCCTTAGGTTAGTTAGGTTTAAGTAGTTCTAAGTTCTAGGGGACTGATGGCCTTAGATGTTAGATCCCATAGTGCTCAGATCCATTTGAACCAACTGAACCTCTGCAATTGGGCGCAGATTGCGGTGCTCGTGCGGAGACCGAAAGATTTCCACACGATAGACTAGCTTGGAGAGCTGCATCGACCCTGTCTTCGAAGTGAAAGGTACAACATAACAAATAGTAGAGCCTTTCCGAATCACATGGACGGATCAAGATTCGGATCCGATGGCGCGAGGTCATGGCACGCCCCTTACGGATGGAGACGGTCACCAGACGATCTCTTTCTTCTGATTGTTGACGCTGAGATTCTGGCCGCTGAGCGTGAGCCATCTGGACGAGCTGAAGATCGCCTCCTCGGTCTTGGCCCTCCTGCCGCAGAGCCTGCCGGCCGCGAGGTCGTTCTGGATGTCCTCGAGCGAGCGGCCCTTGGTTTCGGGCATCACCAGCGCGATGAAGAGCCCGCAGGCGACGCAGCTGGCGCAGAAGAACCAGTAGCAGACGTGGTCGCCCCAGGCAGCGGCCACAGACGGGTAGAGCTTGGCGACCAGGAAGCACACGCCCCACAGCAGCGTCAGCCCGAGCGAGGTGGCCAGTTCGCGGATGCGCTGCGAGAAGATCTCGGCGAGCACGACGTAGGGCACCGGGTAGACGCCCAGCGAGACGGTCACGACGAAGACGCACAGGGAGGCGATGGGCAGCCAGCCGGGCGACCAGCCGCCGGCGCGCGTCACGTAGAAGTGGGCGCCCAGCGCCGCCGTCGAGACGGCGATGCCCGCGTTGCTAAGCAACAGCAGCGCGCGGCGGCCCGCGCGGTCCGTCAGCAGCGTGGAGACGGCGACGCCGCCCAGCAGGGAGGCGCCCACCACGACGGCGCTGAGCGCGGGGTCGATGGCGCCGCCCGCCGCCGAGAAGATGCCCTCGGCGTACGACACCACCGCGATGATGCCGCTCAGCTGCTGGTTGGCGCACACCACCATCCCAATGGCGAAGGCGCGCCGGTTGGCCTTGGTGGCGAACAGGTCGCGCAGCGACACGTGCCGCTCGGCGTCTTCCAGCCGCTTCTTTTCGACCGCCGCCTGCCTCATTGCGAACTCCGTCTCCAGTTCCTCCTCCTGCAAAGCGCCCCTCGCATCAGCACCCTCTCTATCGTGAACACCATAGAGCAGTGGTCTCCAATTATTTTTTCTTTCTTTTTTTTTACCAGGGATCACTTTGTATTCTTTCTTGTCAGTAAGGACCAAAAGGTTCAAGGAAAATAAAAAAACTGTGTCGATCTAAAAATAAACTTTAAGCGGACTCGTATCACCCTATCTTGACAATCTTAAAATGGTTATATGAACGCCCCGTTTTCTCAGGAACTGTAGAATATACACTCCTGGAAATGGAAAAAAGAACACATTGACACCGGTGTGTCAGACCTACCATACTTGCTCCGGACACTGCGAGAGGGCTGTACAAGCAATGATCAACGCATGGCACAGCGGACACACCAGGAACCGCGGTGTTGGCCGTCGAATGGCGCTAGCTGCGCAGCATTTGTGCACCGCCGCCGTCAGTGTCAGCCAGTTTGCCGTGGCATACGGAGCTCCATCGCAGTCTTTAACACTGGTAGCATGCCGCGACAGCGTCGACGTGAACCGTATGTGCAGTTGACGGACTTTGAGCGAGGGCGTATAGTGGGCATGCGGGAGGCCGGGTGGACGTACCGCCGAATTGCTCAACACGTGGGGCGTGAGGTCTCCACAGTACATCGATGTTGTCGCCAGTGGTCGGCGGAAGGTGCACGTGCCCGTCGACCTGGGACCGGACCGCAGCGACGCACGGATGCACGCCAAGACCGTAGGATCCTACGCAGTGCCGTAGGGGACCGCACCGCCACTTCCCAGCAAATTAGGGACACTGTTGCTCCTGGGGTATCGGCGAGGACCATTCGCAACCGTCTCCATGAAGCTGGGCTACGGTCCCGCACACCGTTAGGCCGTCTTCCGCTCACGCCCCAACATCGTGCAGCCCGCCTCCAGTGGTGTCGCGACAGGCGTGAATGGAGGGACGAATGGAGACGTGTCGCCTTCAGCGATGAGAGTCGCTTCTGCCTTGGTGCCAATGATGGTCGTATGCGTGTTTGGCGCCGTGCGGGTGAGCGCCACAATCAGGACTGCATACGACCGAGGCACACAGGGCCAACACCCGGCATCATGGTGTGGGGAGCGATCTCGTACACTGGCCGTACACCACTGGTGATCGTCGAGGGGACACTGAATAGTGCACGGTACATCCAAACCGTCATCGAACCAATCGTTCTACCATTCCTAAACCGGCAAGGGAACTTGCTGTTCCAACAGGACAATGCACGTCCGCATGTATCCCGTGCCACCCAACGTGCTCTAGAAGGTGTAAGTCAACTACCCTGGCCAGCAAGATCTCCGGATCTGTCCCCCATTGAGCATGTTTGGGACTGGATGAAGCGTCGTCTCACGTGGTCTGCACGCCCAGCACGAACGCTGGTCCAACTGAGGCGCCAGGTGGAAATGGCATGGCAAGCCGTTCCACAGGATTACATCCAGCATCTCTACGATCGTCTCCATGGGAGAATAGCAGCCTGCATTGCTGCGAAAGGTGGATATACACTGTAGTAGCGCCGACATTGTGCATGCTCTGTTGCCTGTGTCTATGTGCCTGTGGTTCTGTCAGTGTGATCATGTGATGTATCTGACCCCAGGAATGTGTCAATAAAGTTTCCCCTTCCTGGGACAATGAATTCACGGTGTTCCTATTTCAATTTCCAGGAGTGTATAAATATGAGATTTTTTGCCACATGTTTTCTGTGAATATACAGAGGGGTCCAAAAAAATGTATCCACTATTTAAAAGTTCATAACATTGACGGAGTTCTCTCATTTTTGGTGAAAGTGTAGCTTAAAATGGTCATATGGCTCTGAGCCCTCTGGGACATAACTTCTGAGGTCATCAGTCGCCTATAACTTTGAACTACTTAAACCTAGCTAACCTAAGAACATCACACGCATCCATGCCCGAGGCAGGATTCGAATCTGCGACCGTAGCAGCAGCGCGATTTCAGACTGTAGCGCCTAGAACCGCTCGGCCACCACGGCCGGCAAAGTGTAGCTTAAAGTCCAACTTAAAGCTATCACTGTAGGTGTTCGAAATGGTCACCATTAACATCCACACACAAACGATGCCGCCGAAACGCAGCACGAACTACTGACTTTGCAACGTGTTCAGTTGGATATTTGCACATGAATGTACGATGGATTCTCGAAGTTCATCCAATGTGCGTGGCTTTTGTCGATAAACGACGTCCTTTAGTGTTCCCCACAGGTAAAGGTCCAGAGGAGTTAGGTCTGGCGAACGTGGTGGATACTCCACTGCACCTCTACGGCCTATCCATCTTCGTGGTAGATTTTCGTCGAGATACGCCCTAACACGATTTTGGTAGTGGGCTTGGGCACCATCTCGTTGAAAGTAAACACTTCCGTCTCCATACAAGTCTTGGATTGCAGGTAAAATGGATGTCGGAAGCTTCTGAAGGTACACCTCACCGGTAACAGTGCCGTCAAAGAAGAATGGCCCAATCAAGCCCCCGTAAGACAAACCACACCACACATTTACTCCTGGCAAATTCACGGCTTTGTCTACATGGACGTTCGGATTTCCGGCGGCCCAGTATATGCAATTGTGGCGATTTACTGTACCATTGGGTTTGAACTGTGCCTCATCAGACCACACAATCTTCTCTGCAAACTCTTCATCGTTGCGCACCATGTTAGTAAACCACTCGCAGCACTCCATTATACGATCTGGGTCGTCCTCGTTCATTGCGTTTAGCAATCGTGGGATGTAGCACTCCCACTTTGCTGTGTTCAAAATTCGCCGAACACTTGAGCGATTCACTCCAGTTTCACGGGCACACTGTCTCACAGACTTATATGGTGAGCGAGTGAACTGTTGTAACACACGACGGGAGTTAGCTGGACTTGTTACTGTTACAGGTCGTCCAGATCGTTGTTTGTGTACCTCTTTAACACAGCCTTCGGCTTCAAATTTGTCTCGAATGCGACGAATCGTTAAACGTGTCGGTGGCTCTGTTTGATACTCATTTCACCATTGCCGTTGAACCTCATTAATGTTTTCGTACTTAAAATACCACTTCAAAACTGACTTCCTTTCATCGAATGTAAGTCTTGCACCAGCCATGTTTACTCGAGTAACTAGGTGCAACTAAGAACAAAACACTGACTATCTGGCGACTGTCATCTGACAAAACAAAACAACGCATTACAACGCTTGTGTGGCGATTGCCGGAACTACAAACTTTTACAATACCAAGGATGAGACAAGTCAATCAATTACTTTGCCAGTTATGGACTTTTAAAGAGTGGATACGTTTTTTGAACCCCTCTGCATTGCTCTACAATCACTTTAAAACGACAATTAGGGAAAAAGTTACAATTTCATTTCCTAAACATATAATTTTTGATGTACATTTTCACAATTATAAATTCTTTAATTTTAACTATTAAATTAAATGCTACTAAAGTAGACCTGCAATAATATCACGATGTTATCTATGTTACGTGTAAATAATTCAGAGAAGTAGATTTAGAAGCTTCTGAGAACAAAAGGCATTTTTATTGAAAAATGTCATTTTGAGAAAGTTGGATTTTAAAGAAAAAAGATTAACACGCATCCAACTGATATATACAAAATATGTTCGACTCCTCCTGCCTGGTAGTTCTCATCTCCTTCTTCATCTTCCTCAGCCAATGCTGCCTTCCTTTCCTCGATCTGGCTTCTATAGGCGTACTGATGCTGCAATCTCTGCCTTCATGACTCGCAGTCTCCCGGAGTAACCATCATTTAAAGTAAGTAGCGTCAAAACCACGAAGTTCGAAGGCTGACCTTCCAAAAAAACATTACTAAAAGATGCACTGGCATTTAGTGTTTTGCCCTTCAGACATCGCTTCAACAGCTGTGGATCGACAAGATGCTGAAACACAGGTTCCATGGCAAGCACAGCAGCATATCGTATAGTAATATTGTGAGAGACTGTCTGTTTATCTTCGTCTTTTGCCTTCAGTTATTTACACCAATCACTGGAGCAGAGGTTGAGGATTGGTTCAGCATCTGTAGATAGCTGGTGGAAATAAATTGCCCAAACAGCTCTCTTCATACCATCTAAATCATCCCTGTCACTTCTAACACGCATGCGATAATATTGTGCAATCTGATCAATTCCTTTATCAGTCACTCGATGCTGTATATATAGACAACCTGATAACATAGTACTCCCCGATTCCTGTTTAAGCCTGAACTGTCTCGTGCTCATCCTCTTGTGCACATGATTAATGCACTTTAGTTTTGAAATAGACAAGTCACCATAGGGCTTTCTCTCCACAAATGATGCAAAACATAGTGCTCAGAAATGCCAGTGCATGATTATTTTCAAATATTTGTTTAAAACAGTAAATGTTCGAATATTGCTATACAACAACAAACAACAAACTAAGCATAGATATCTACATTTTCGTAATCTGCATAAAAGGAAGAATAACAGATTTTGTCGTTTTGGGCGGTACGACTCCCCTTAATTGAAACTTATAACATACTCGTTAAACTACATGTTAACACACTTTAACAGATCTATTATGACGGGAGACAACATCTTTAGTAGAAAATGAAATTTGGTTTGTATCTATTCAATTTTTGAACTTGCATGCCCTGCACATGTTCGGTAATACTGGGGCTAATATTATTGCTCAGAGTTACACAAATATTGTCACTACTTCCAAGCGATTACTGGACTTGTTTTTGATTACCAGCGAAGCAGAAAACCCTTGCTCTCACAAATAAGTTGTAGAGGCAAGCATAAGATGGCGCAAGATGA
This sequence comes from Schistocerca piceifrons, assembly GCF_021461385.2. Lineage (NCBI taxonomy): Eukaryota > Metazoa > Arthropoda > Insecta > Orthoptera > Acrididae > Schistocerca > Schistocerca piceifrons. The sequence goes on along the minus strand of NC_060143.1, from coordinate 485,906,546 downwards.
TTTCTTGAATTTTAATATTTGAAATTGCTTTTAAACAACAAAACTGCTCAAAAGAATCAGATTGAAATGCGACCATACAGCTTGTTTAATCTTAGGTGTTTCAATGAGCTATTTTTGGATTTTTTCTGCAAGTTATCCAGCATTGCTGGTAAATGGGTTGCGAAACAGGTTTTGGCCAACTTTAGCTTCTGTTTAAATTGTACCCTGGAAATTAATGACTGAATTCATTGAATTCATCTGCAAATGACTCTTGATGTTTTCTTGTGTGTTTGCCCTAATCGTGTCATACTTTTCATCATCAAAGGGACAGTGTAGTGATGAACTGGTTGTAATTTTACGTATTGATTGGATTATCAGTCATTCATTTCTTTCGATTGAAAGAAGTCTGTGGGAATAACGGAATGAAAACGGTCTACATAGCTGATTCTCGACGCATTCGGCGCTGAGCGGGAACATTCGATCGTTTATGCATATTCAAATTATTGTTGTTCGTTGAAATCTGTTATTTGTTGTCGTCATTGTTGTTGTTGTTACTGTCGTTACGATATCTACTTTTTACAGGGTGCCAAATACGTAACCAATAGTTCAGTTTTTCATCCGTGTTTATGGGTTAGTGGTTACTTAATAGCCAACTTCGGGACTGAATCAAAATGCCAAACGCTCCCTGGCGCAGGAGTGGGTACAAAGTGGTCCTCTAGACAAATGTATCTGAAGGGATGAGTCACATTCCAAAACTATATTAATGAAAGAAATTAAAAGAAAATTAAAGGGAGGTGACAAACATTTCTGATCGAGAAAATGCTTTCGGTAAGCTCCAGAATATTCTTAAAAAGCAAGTCATTGTCACTTAACGAATTAAAAAATTCTATCTTGTATGCTTTCTGTTTGCGTCACCTCGGCATTTCCCGAAAAAGATATATTGGTGATAGTTGTAAACCGGCGGGAAGAGGGAGACAGGGCTTCAGTAACTTTAAATGAAAAAGTAAGTGTTCATTCATTTAAATATAAATTTGTGATGTAGCACCAGCTGTCATTTTTACTCAGATGATTCATGTGAAAAGGTTTCTGACGTAATTATGGCCTCTCGACGCGGAATGGTTATTGGAGCCAGGGGACATTCCATTTCGAGAAATAATTTGGGAATACAGTATTCACAGGTGCAAAGTGTCAATAGTGTGCCGAGAATGCCAAATTTCAGACATTACCTCTCACCACGGACAACGAAGTGAATGACGGCATTCCCTTAACGATCGAGGGCAGCGGCGTTTGCGTGGAGTTATCAGTGCTAACAGACAAGCAACACTGAGTGAAATAAACGCAGAAATCAGTGTCGGACGTACGATGAATGTATTCGTCAGGATCGTGCCGCGAAATCTGGTGTTAATGGGCTGTGGCTGTAGGCAACCGACGCGAATGTCGCGACAGCACGACATCGCCTGCAGCGCCTCTCGTGGGCTCCTGACCATATCGGTTCGACCCTAGGCGACTGGAAAAGCGTAGCCTGATCACCTGAGTCCTGATTTCAGCTGGTAATAGCTTATGGTCGGGTTCGAGTGTGGCGCAGACCCCAGGAGCCATGGACGCATGTTGTCGACAAGGCACTGTGCAAGCTGATGGTGGTTCCAGAATGGTGTGAGCTGTGTTGGAGAACATTTGGAGCCATTCATTGACATCATATTTCTGAACAATTATGGAATTTTTGTGGATGATAATGCGCCGTGTAGTTGGGTCACAGTTGTTCGCGATTGGTTGGAAGAAGATTCTGGACAGTTCGAACGAATGACTTGGTCACACAGATCTTCTGACATTAATGGTTCAAATGGCTCTGAGCACTATGAGACTTAACATCTGAGGTCATCAGTCCCCTAGAACTTAGAACTACTTAAACGTAACGAACCTAAGGACATCACACACATCCATGCCCGAGGCAGGATTCGAACCTGCGACCGCAGCCGCAACGCGGTACCGGACTGAAGTGCCTAGAACCGCTCTGCCACAACGGCCGGCCATCCTGACGTGAATCCTATCGAACATTTCTGGGACATACTCGGGATGTCAGTTCGTGCACAAAATCCTGCACCGGCGACGCTTTCGCAATTCTGGACGGCTATAGACAGCACAGCTCAATATTTCTGCAGAGGACTTCCGACGACTTTCTGAGTCCATACCACGTGGAGTTGCTGCACTAAGCCGGGCAAAAGGAGGTCGGACACGATATTAGGAGGTTTCAGAAATATAATATTTAGAAGTGATTGCTGAAAAGTAATGCCTCCGAAATTTTTATGTGAAAACTGTTATTCTTCATGTCTATACAAGGTCGTCCATTTATCGCAACCGGGACAAATATCTCACGAAATAAGCGTCAAACGAAAAAACTACAAAGAACGAAACTTGTCTAGCTTGAAGGGGGAAACCAGATGGCGCTATGGTTGGCCAGCTAGATGGCGCTGCCATAGGACAAACGGATTAATACATATTCGTGTAGTACGTAAAGAAATATGAATGTTTTAATTGGACCACTTTTCTCGCTTTGTGATAGATGGCGCTGTAATAGTCACAAACACATGGCTCACAGTTATAGCCGAACAGTTGCTAACAGGTAGGTTTTTTAAATTAAAATACAGAACGAAGGTACGTTTGAACATTTTATTTCGGTTGTTCCAATGTGACGCATGTACCTTTGTGAACTTATCATTTCTGAGAACGCATGCTGTTACAGCGTGATTACCTGTAAATACCACATTAACGCAATAAATGTTCAAAATGATGTCCGTCAACCTCAATGCATTTGGCAATACGTGTAACGACATTCTTCAACAGCGAGTAGTTCGCCTTCCGTAATGTTCGCACATGTACTGACAATGCGACGACGCATGTTGTCAGGCGTTGTCGGTGGATCACGATGGCAAATATCCTTCAACATTCCCCACAGAAAGAAATCCGGGGACGTCAGATCCGGTGAAAGTGCTGGCGATGGTATGGTGCTTCGACGAACAATCCACCTGTCATGAAATACGCTATTTAATACCGCTTCAACCGCACGCGAGCTATGTGCCGGACATCCATCATGTTGGAAGTACATCGCCATTGTGTCATGCAGTGAAACATCTTGTAGTAACATCGGTAGAAAATTACGTTCGACATCAGCACACATTGCACCATTTAGATTGCCATCGATTAAATGGGGGCCGATTATCCTTCCTCCCATAATGCAGCACCATACATTAACCCGCCAAGGTCGCTGATGATCCACTTGTCGTAGCCATCGTGAATTTTCCGTTGCCCAACAGTGCATATTATGCCGGTTTACGTTACCGCTGTTGGTGAATGACGCCTCGTCGCTAAATAGAACGCGTGCAAAAAATCTGTCATCGTCCCGTAATTTCTCTTGTGCCCAGTGGCAGAACTGCACACGACGTTCAAAGTCGTCGACATGCAATTCCTGGTGCATAGAAATATGGTATGGGTGCAATCGATGTTGATGTAGCATTCTCAACACCGACGTTTTTGAGATTCCCGATTCTCGCGTAATTTGTCTGCTACTGATGTGCGGATTAGCCGCGACACCAGCTAAAACACCTGCTTGGGCATCAGCATTTGTTGCAGGTCGTGGTTGACGTCTCCCATGTGGATGTACACTCCCTGTTTCAAAAAAATGGTTCAAATGGCTCTGAGTAGTATGGGACTTAACTTCTGTGGTCATCAGTCCCCTAGAACTTAGAACTACTTAAACCTAACTAACCTACTTCCATACTGAAGCGCCTAGAAGCGCTCGGCCACACTGGCCGGCTACTTCCTGTTTCCTTAAATAACTTAACTATCAGGTGAACGGTCCTGACACTTGGATGATGTCGTCCAGGATACCGAGCAGCATACATAGCACACGCCCGTTGGGCATTTTGATCACAATAGCCATACATCAACACGATACCGACCTTTTCCGCATAGGTAAACGGTCCATTTTAACACGGGTAATGTATCATGAAGCAAATACCGTCCGCACTGGAGCAATGTTACGTGACACCAAGTACTTATACGTTTGTGACTTTTACAGCGCCATCTATCACAAAGGGAAAAAATTGGTCCAACTAAAACATTCATATTTCTTTACGTGCTACACGAATATGTAGTAAAAAATGGGGGTTCTTATGTAAAAAAACGCAGTTGATATCCGTTTGACCTACGGCAGCGCCATCTAGCGGGCCAACTATAGTGCCATCTGGTTTCCCCCTTCAAGCTAGACGAGTTTCGTTCTTTGTAGTTTTTTTCATTTGATGCTTATTTCGTGAGATATTTGGCCCGGTTACTATCAATGAACCACCCTGTATACTGCATGTAAATTGAGAAAAGAAAACAAACAAGGGGGTTACTGATGTCAACTGCATTGAGAAGTTACACGGAAATAGCGGCGAGGAGTAAAAATGTGTACCGGATCGGAATTCGAACCCACGATCTCCTGCTTATTACGCAGGATCCTTAACCACTCCGCCAACTGGGACACTGTATAGCCACACCTGCACAGACTGTCTCAGCACACCTCACGTCCTTTCCACACTCCCACAGAGCTCCATCTGCCCGCAGTCCCTATCAATTCCTACATACTCGCTACTCTGAGACTCCCACAGGAGGTCAAATGTACGTGTGCATCCGCACTGAGGAAGGTGGATCCGTTGCCCATGTAGGCGAATTAGTTACATAAATTCGTGGTGTCTGTTCTTTCTGCCATGTCCAAAAGAAGAGGCACCACGCAGTTGTACAAACAGATAAATCTCGCTCACAAGTGACGTGAATTTCAAGTTTATCACTCCATCGTAACAGTCGCGCATGCACAGTATGCAGGACTTGTCAAACGACAGTTCTGAACTAGATACGAACACATTCTCGACACGTTAAGTCATTGTCAGTAAGCCTTTCCCCGACAAGCTTTATTTCATTTAATACTGTCAATGTTCGAAGTTCATTTCATTAGAAATTTACAGATAAAATAATTTTCCAGAATGAGAATTTCACTCTGCAGCGGAGTGTGCACTGATACGAAACTTTCTGGCAGATTAATACTGTGGGCCGGACCGAGACTCGAACTCGGGACATTTGCCTTTCGTGGGCAGGGGCCCTACCATCTGAACTACCCAAGCGCGACTCACGCCCCTTCCTCAGAGCTTTACTTCTGCCATTATCTCGTCTCCTACCTTCCTAACTTTACAGAAGTTCTCCTCCGAACCTTGCATAACTAGCACTCCTGAAAGAAAGGATACTGTGGAGACATGGCTTAGCCACAGCCTGGGGGATGTTTCCAGAATGAGATTTTCACTCTGCGGCGGAGTATGCGCTGATATGAAACTTCCTGGCAGATTGTGTGCCGGACCGAGACTCGAACTGGGGACCTTTACCTTTCGCGGGCAAGTACTCTACCATCTGAGCTACCCAAGCATGACTCACGCCCCGTCCTCACAGCTTTACTTCTGCCAGTATCTAGTTCGCAGTAACACAGAGAATGATGTGTGATTGGTACATGGAGAGAGGAGAGTGTACTTACGGTCTTGCCGACCCTGAACCAGCGCAGAGAGGCCTTGGCTTCGTCGGGGCGGCCCTTGCTGAAGTAGTACCAGGGCGTGTCCGGCAACCAGAAGAGGCCCGCCAGGGAGGCGGCGGACAGCACCAGAGACACCACCGCCGTCATCGTGTAAGACAGCGCCAGGGGCAGCGCGTAGCTGCAACACGACACCGAGCCTTTATTGTATGATTATATGATAGCAGAACAAACACTGGTAGCAGTTACTTCTGTAAAATATCTGGGAGTATGCGTGCGAAACGATTTGAAGTGGAATGATCATATAAAATTAATTGTTGGTAAGGCAGGTGCCAGGTTGAGATTCATTCGGAGAGTCCTTAGAAAATGTAATCCATCAACAAAGGATGTGGCTTACAAAACACTCGGTCGACCTATACTTGAGTATTGCTCATCAGGTGGGATCCGTACCAGGTCGGGTTGACAGAGGAGGCAGAGAAGATCCAAAGAAGAGCGGCGCGTTTCGTCACAGGGTTATTTGGTAAAAGTGATAGCGTTACGGATATGTTTAGCAAACTCAAGTGGCAGACACTGCAAGAGAGGCGCTCTGCATCGCGGTGTAGCTTGCTGTCCAGGTTTCGAGAGGGTGCGTTTCTGGATGAGGTATCGAATATATTGCTTCCCCCTACTTATACCTCCCGAGGAGATCACGAATGTAAAATCAGAGAGATTCGAGCGCGCACGGAGGCTTTCCGGCAGTCGTTCTTCCCGTGAACCATACGCGACTGGAACAGGAAAGGGAGGTAATGACAGTGGCACGTTAAAGTGCCCTCCGCCGCACACCATTGGGTGGCTTGCGGAGTATAAATGTAGATGTAGATATAGAAACGAGGGTCTCTACCTCCAAACTAATTATAAAGGAAACTTGGTCCGTCTCATTGCTGAACGAATACTGTGGTAGCTCATATTTACGAGGTGATGATGTTACAAAATTTCAGGAGACCACCGAGTCGCAAGTTATAAGCGAAAATCGTTCTGATACTTCTGAGAGTGGAATACGTGTATCAGTAGTCTTGTTGCGAAGATTGTAGGTTAGGCAAGTATCAGAGGTGTTAGGGTGAACCAAAACAGTATCGAGGATGCAAGAGCTCTAAAATTCGTACCTTAAGAGCTATGAGCAATTTTTCATCTTTGCTACTATGAAACACACATCCTCCACTGAACAAGTACATAAAGCTTTTAATGGATGCATGTACTGGACTTTTTTCATGTTAGTGTCCGTACTAACTCCTCCAAAAATATGCAAACCAAAGAGCTTGCAGTAGGCGGGGTGCATAATGAATAAGAATGTGCGAGGGTCACTCATAAAGAAATGCACACTGTTTTTGTAAAAATACAGTTTTCATTATGCACTTGTGAAAGTTTTACAGTGTGTAGATACATCCTTCCCGCTTGTTTTCAAACTTAGTTCAACCTGTTCCCGTGAGTGGCGGCGTCACAGCATGTCGTCAAGATGTCTGCTACACTTGACGTTCGTCAGAAGCAACGTGCTGTCATAGAATTCCTGTACTGTAAGAACGAGACAGCGGGAAACATCCACAAGAGGTTGAAAAAGGTGTATGGAGATGCTGCTGTCGATCGCAGTACAGTTAGTCGGTGGGCAAGCAGGTTACGTGATGAAAGCGGGCACGGCAATATTGAGGACTGTCCTCGCAGCGGCAGGCCTCGTACAGCACACACTCCAGACAATGTGCAGAGAGTTAACGAATTGGTACTGCTGGCAGGCGCATCACAGTAAACGAATTGTCACGCTACGATGGCATAGGGGAAGGAAGTGTTTGCAGAAAACTGAAAGTGTTGGCGTTAAAAAAGGTTTGTGCCAGGTGTATTCCCAGTATGTTGACAGTGGCTCACAAAGAAAGAAGAAAAACGGTATGGAGCGAACTTCTGGAACAGTGCGAGAATGGTGGAGATGAATTTCTTGGAAGAATTGTGGCAGATCATTTTTCACCAGAGTCGAAGAGGCAATCAGTGGAGTGGCATCATGCAAATTCACCCAAGAAAAAAAGATTCAAAACCACACCTTCTGAAGGAAAAGTTATGGCTACGGTGTTTTTCGATTCCGAAGGACTCTTGCTTGTGGCCTTCATGCCAACTGGAACCACCATAAATTCTGATGCATATGTGACGACACTGAAGAAACTTCAAGCTCGACTGAGTTGTGTTCGACCACATCAGCAAAAGCAGGATGTTTTGCTGTTGCACGACAATGCACGGCCACATGTCAGTCAAAAAACCATGGAAGAGACCTCAAAACTCGGATGGACAACACTGAAACACCCGCCTTACAGTCCTGACCTGGCTCCATGTGATTGTCATCTCTTTGGGAAACTGAAAGACTCTCTTCGTGGAACAAGTTTTGAAGATGATGACTCCCTTGTGCTCGCTAACCATACAGAGACTCCAACAGGTTGGTCCAGAATTTTACCGTGCGGGTATACAGGCGCTGGTTCCAAGATGGCGTAAGGCAGTTGAGAGGGATGGAAATTATGTGGAGAAATGAAAATATTGTTCCTAAAGGATATATCTACACACTGTAAAACTCTCAAACATGTATAATACTGTGGTCCAGAGCGATCAATTAAGACACAACTCAAGCTGTACTAGGATAGATAAGATAAGAAATGACGTAAGCCGACCATTGAAGAAATGGATAGGGGTGTGCACCACATAGGATTCTGCGATGGATACGATTCCAGTGGAAGAAAAGTGGTTGCCCACTCGCATGATGCAACTGGCAAAATGATGTGGAGGAGGCAGTGGAAGCAAGGATTATGAACGTTGAGGAAAGGCAAGACAGAACGAGATGGTTGCTGGGAGCAGAGAAGCGACGCCAGCCGAAGACAATCCGCAAGAATAATAATAAGAAGAAGAAGGAGAACGATAAGAAGATTAATGTTTTAAACATTTTAAATAAATTCATCTGAAATTGTTGTAGCGAGGGTGCTGGTAATCTCAGTTTGAGCGTCCTATGCTTACAACAAATCAACCAATCCCTCATTTGGGTAATCAGTTGTCTGTGATGTTATGACGTGCTGCATTCTACAATCGGAATCTCTTTTGCCACGCCAGTCAGTTAAGACAGATGACTTCTGTAGTCAGGGCATACAAATACTGTTGCGATTTCATCTTTTGGCCGGCCGAAGTGGCCGTGCGGTTCTGGGCGCTGCAGTCTGGCACCGCGAGACCGCTACAGTCGCAGGCTCGAATCCTGCCTCGGGCATGGATGTGTGTGATGTCCTTAGGTTAGTTAGGTTTAACTAGTTCTAAGTTCTAGGGGACTAATGACCGCAGAAGTTGAGTCCCATAGTGCTCAGAGCCATTTTGTAAGTAGGCTGTTTGTTTTCTTATTGGCAACGTTACGTAGCGCTCAAAATGAAATCACTGGCTGTGCTGTGTGCAGTCTGTGGCTAGTTTGCATTGTTGTCTGCCATTGTAGTGTTGGGCAGCGGCAGCTGGATGTGAACAGCGCGTAACGTTGCGCAGTTGGAGGTGAGCCGCCAGCAGTGGTGGATGTGGGGAGAGAGATGGCGGAGTTTTGTAGTTTGTCATGAACTGATATATATATTATGATTTGTGATGATATTAAGGTAAATACATTGTTTGCTCTCTATTAATATCTTTCATTTGCTAACTACCCCTATCAGTAGTTAGTGCCTTCCATAGTTTGAATCTTTTATTTAGCTGGCAGTAGTGGCGCTCGCTGTATTGCAGTAGCTTGAGCAGCGAAGATTTTTGTGAGGTAAGTGATTTGTGAAAGGTATAGTTTAATGTTTGTCAGGGCCATTCTTTAGTAGGGAATTTTGAAAGTCAGATTGCGTTGCGCTAAAAATATTGTGTGTCAGGTTAAGGTCAGTCCTGTATAAATTGTTCTAAGGGGACGTTTCATATGTCGACCCTTAGCCTAGGATACCTCACTGGAATCTTCTGATTTTTTCTTGTAGTTTGTGTATTTAGTGTAGCTTTTGTTTATTGCTAGCGCGTAATTGTAGAGAGAATTTCCTTTGTAGTTGCAGTCTTTCATTGTTGTATAGTAAAACAGTTGTGGCATGCATGTAGATTTGCACCAAGTATTTCGCAGCTGCGCTTGCAATTAACTAGATATTATTTTAGTGCTATGTTAATGTGTTCTCTTATTTTTGATCTTCAAATTGTGTTTTTCTGTGTTGTCGTGTGAAATACTGTGACAATAATGGCGTGTGAAAAACGTAACACTAGGCTCCAAACTAAACTGAGAAATAATAGTGATGACGAGCGTAGCTTATCGGCGCCGCCGAGTAATGAATTAACTAATGTTCAAAGTAGTAATTTGGTAACTGTGCACAGGGAAATGGAGCGGGCGTCAAACAATGGCGTGGACAATGAAACAATTAGTGAAGAGGGAAGCATTATCGATCGACCGGTCGGCAATAGCTCGCCTCAGGAAGCCGAAATGACACGACACGATCTCGCAAATACTGTAGATTCAGGTTTTGGATCCTCACCGTTTTCTCGAATAAGTCAAGACACATTTTCTGCTTGTCAAAATGTGAATGTTTCCGGTGTAAATTCACTGCCGAAAAGCACTGAGGAACATGTTCCAGACACTAATGCATTGTTATTACAATTAATACAACAAATGGGACAGACACAGCAAAAGCTTCAAAAGTTAGACACAGTGGAACAAAATCTTAAAAAGTTAGACACAATGGAACAACACCAGAGACAAACACAGCAACAGTTAGACACAGTGGAACAAAATCTCAAAAAGTTAGACTCATTGGAACAAACTCTCGAACAAACACGTGAGGATTTAACTGCTGAGTTACATAACATTGAATCGAAATGTCAAAAAGTCTGTAATGACGTAAAAACTCAAATTTGTGAGCATTTTCAACCTATTTTTTCGCGTCATGAAAATGCATTACAGAATCACGAAGCAGCCATAAAAGAACTGCAAACTATTGTTCATGAAAATCACAACACCTTGCAAGCTAAAATTGACGCAGTTGCATCTACCGATTCGGTTACGCAAGTTGCAAAAAGTCAAGAAAACTTAAAAGACACAGTAGATACGATTTCAACACAAATGGACACTCTGAAACTTGGTTCAGAAAAACAAACTGAGGAAATAAGTACACTATCGGATAAAGTAGCCGAACTTTCGGATCAGGTCACTAACTTATCTACAAAGGTAGATGATGATCTGAATGACACAAGACCTGTAGCCTTCACTGACACTGAAGAGTGCGAACAAATTAGGAAATTCAAACAAAATCAGAATCAGATTAATACGCAACACCAAAGAGAAATCCGGGAAGTACAAGATCAGCTGACACAGTTAATACAAGAATTACGTATTTCAGAGGATACTCGCGCCCCAATACGGGAAGAGGAACTTAGAAATACGCAAAAGCCACAAAATAATAACACAGGGCATTTCGGTAATTATGAAAGAAATTGGGAATGTGCACCGAATTTTGAGATGGAACGGCCGACACGACCTAACAATGACAGATATGCGACTCGCCGACATGATGATTTTGACTATAAGCTGTTCATTACTACACGTAAATTCAAAACATTTAAGAATTCTGGCAACGACATTCATCCACAAGCATGGCTCCATCAATTCTCTCATTGTTTTCCTCCCAACTGGTCGTTGGAACACAGATTAGAATTTATGTGTGGCTACTTAGAGAATGAACCAGCTGTAAGAATGCGATCGGTAATTCACGATTGCCACAGTGAAGGAGAGTTTTACCGTGCCTTCCTCTCAGCATATTGGTCTCAAGCTACACAAGACCGTGTAAAACATAGCATCATGATGACGAAACACTTTGAACAATCTGAATTTTCCAGTCTTGTCAAATATTTTGAAGACATGTTGCATAAGAATCAATATCTTTCAAACCCATACAGCCCCTCAGAACTCATCCGCATTTGCTTACTCAAATTGCCTGAACATTTACGACATATTATTTTAGCAGGACGTTGCAAAGATGACATTGAAGCATTTCAGGGTCTGTTACAAGAATTGGAAATTGACACTGACAATCGGGGAACGCGGAAACAGGAGCACAATAATTACAGGTCACATCTGTCACAATTCCACGATGAAAGAAATAATAACTGGACACGACAAGGCTATTCTCACAACACATATCGTGACCAAAACAGACACCACCCGTATGACAACCGTTGGCAGAGTAGTAATAATTACAGGGAAAGATCACCTCTCCGTGGTAATGACTATCACAGAGACAATCAGAGAAACAGACAATATGGGAACCAAAACAATTATTATCAAGGGAGACAGAATAACTTTAGACGCAACGGTCCAGCGCGCAGTTACGATTCAGGGAGAAATTCTCCACCACTTAACCGACAAGAAAGAAACTACAGGAGTTATCGACATGACGACAGACGATGTGATCGTAACGACAGACCTGAATTGCATCAGAACTGGCGGGATTTAAACAGGGCAGGGCCCTCTCGAGGAGGTGAATTTGTAGAAGTTAGGTCTCCAAATCCCAATAACGACGCGCGCCAACAAAGAGACAGACAATGACTCGCACAGCAGGCAGCCGCGTGCGCCCGCTGGCTCCGAGAAAAATAACATAAGACGCTAGCCTGGAGAAAAATTTTAGCATTCTTTACCGATGTATACAACATGATAATTGCTTTGAAGTTGAAACTCTGTGCACTAGGAAGAGTAAAGGTTTACACCACATTCCACATGTAAAACCGTTTATTAAAAGATAATCTGCTTTTTAACTTTGTCTTTCCCATATAACTTTTCCCTTTACATTACTAGTATGCTGTGTTAGACTTAAGAAACTGCTAACATACAACAATGTTTGAAGTTAAATATCCAGTCAAGAACCAAGAGAACTTATTGAAACAGAAATGACGAATGCATTGTTATAGTGAACAGACGTCACAGTGTTATTGTGTGTGTACATTCTTGCTTGTTAGTTGCACGATTATGGAACGACTATAAGGCTTACATACTTAGAACATTTACCAGTACTGCTAATGAGATTTTAATGCAACATTTTGGTTTACTTGAAAATACATTCCGGATTTAAAGTACTTTCTGTGAGATACCAGATGAGACAATAGTTAGTTTATGTGACAGCTACACGATTTTATCACGACGCTACTAATGAGTGACAATTTACAATGTTGCTTTTGCGGTGTATCTGTTTTATATCTGCACAGTTTTCTAAATTCTTCTGGAAAGAAAAACATGTTTTAGTAGTAACTTTTGTGGTATAGCAACAATGAGACAGCCTTTTTCGTGGCACAACATTACGTTACTGTACAGTAATTTCTTCATCACGCCAATAAGCATTATAACTACGATATCTATACGCAAAGCATTTCACTTTTGTTTGTCATGAGGTAAGTACATTGGCTTCTGCAGAACTTAGCTTTCGGAGGACGATAACTACGACACTTCCACACAGATTATGTTGCAACAAGACGCACATTTAGCGCTACAGGACACGCATTTCAGTGATTAATTTTGTACTTAAAACATTTATTTTTAAAGATTTTTGAATTACAAAGAAAGTTTTCCGTGATATATTTCATTCCATTGGTGTAATCTGTAACACCTGAGGGTATAATTACATTAATCCTTAGGGGGGTACATGCTTACTTTGTGTACCATGTGTGTGGCAACCACAAGGAACCCTAGCTAATATGGTATTTGCTTATACAACTTTACACATCGGTACCATATTTCTCTAACACACAAATTACACAGCTATCTGATCATTTAACTGAGAGATAAACATTTTTTTACTACGTCAGTGACAGATGTTTACGTAATTACACAGCTGGATAACTTCACACTTATGAAACTGTATTTTGTCTGTACTTTGTGAAACTGTTCATATTTTTTCGGAACCATTGTGATACTATGAGAGCTTTGAATGATGTATTTGGTAAAGGGATTATGATTTTTAAAGTACGTTTGAGGCAGATGACACTTTTGACATGAGCAGAGAATTTTTTTTAATTATTGGAGGAAGCTACGACGATTTTGAGATTTGACTGAGGTGTTATGATGTTATTTTTGCGACGACGATATGTATTATGCTGCTGAGGTATGTTTACGATTAATAGGCTGAGGCTACTATATGAGTTATTTGATTATGCTTCATATTTATAATGACGAAATATTGACGAGTGTCGATGGATACGTATATGTGTAATAAGGTAAGGAGTAATGAATAGTGGGTAGGGACTCTTGACTTGTGAAAAAGGATGTTGGAAACCAAGAATCGTACTTTAAGAGTTATGACATGTGTGAATCATGTGTGAATGTATCACAATGCCACTGAACATTTTTTGGACACTGTTATATTTATAGGGTTTTGTTTCTACAGATTTGCAACGCTAATTCTTGACCTGTGAAATATTCTTATATGAGACTACCACGGTAGCAGAATCTCCTGTCGTAAATATTTCCGTACGAAAGTTAAGTGACCACCTGCACGTAATGCGTCGCGGGCACCCAGCTGTGTCAGACGCCTGGAGAAAAAGCCATTATTGCGAGCCCTTTTCAGCGGCACAGGTAGCACAAAAAAAAGGGGAGGCCATTATCCTTGGAAATATTCTTACATCTGCAAACCTGATAATGACAAGTGTCTTTCTACGAGAATTGAGAGCTACTGACTTACGAAATGCCACATAGCTATTGAATGATGTTTTTATGCTTTGGTTTGCGTAATTGCTTATTCCATTTGACATCTATTTTCCAGCTGTGTTGCAGCATTGCTTTTATAAAATAAAATGCATTTGCTAATGTGAACACTTTCTGTCAACAGATCTATTAAATAATTATTTTATGATCCACATTCTTTAAAAAAGGAGCACTTGGACAGGAAAGAACAATAAGAAGGAACTAGTAACTGCATTCATAATTTTCTTTTCAAGTAATTGGTAACTTTTTGGTAGAATAACTTCTTGTGGTGCACCACTTTAATTACATAGACATTAAGATGATACATTTCCCTTATCTGCATTGTTGTTTAGTGTAATATTTTTTCTGCTTGCGCTATGTCATGTTTAGGTATAAGTTGCTGCTGTTTGCCAGGCATAGTGTTATTGAATTTGACTTTTGCTCATTTATGCTGCTAGCTTTGCCAATTTGCATTTTTTTGCATTGCTGTTTGTGTTGATTTGTTATGTGATGCTGCATTGCCTCGTCCCTTAGTTTAGCATCTGAGCTCAGTAGATTTAAGTTAGCTTAAGAGGGGGTAGCCTCTAAGAGAATGAGTTGCGATGAATTGGAAGAAATGCATTGAGAAAACAGGTTTAGGTAGGATTTTCTTGGAAATAAATGTTGAGGTAAGAAATGTGTGAACATATAAATACAGAAAGCATGCTTAGATAGAATTTTTTTTGGTGGAAACAAAGGATGAAATAAGAGGAAAGATATATGAAGTTTTGGGTTGGACTGCAGTACCAAATGTTACACTGAAAACGAACCCTGTCCTTTCCTATTGGTGTTATCCCACTATGTGTTTGTGTACCCTTGAGTATTTGTTTTCTTCCTGTCTCTGTGTACTGTTTCATAGAATTTTTTCTCTCTTCTAATACTAAGCTATATTCACTATGAGGAGGAATACTGTTATCCTCAAATATAAGTTGCATTAATAATATGTTATTTTCTTTGTAAAGTTGTTTACAATTCTGTTCTGTTTCAATGTTCATGTGTGAAATTAATGTTTCGAAAACTGTTCTCATTATTTTATGTATGTACTTATGTCACTATTTTTGTAACACTGATGTATATGTTTATTTCTATTCTTTTGTAAAGCCTATACTACAAATGTTATCTGTATTATTATGTTTTTAATGATGTATTTTGTACCTTTGTAATTGTATTCTTATGTTATAAAATTGTAATTGTCACCAGTTCATGATATTATTAACTTGTTAGTTACATTTCACTGCACACGTTTCTGTTGGTCATAGTATGTAGACAATATGTGAGAAGTAGGGACTGTTAGTGTTTGCACGTGTGTTAATAACTCAGCAAGGGACTGGATAACAGCATTGCTGGTTCTAAGGACAATTTCAAAAACTTTGTGAGTGCACAAGTGGTGGTTTATGGACTTGCTATATTATCCGCAAGACTCTTCAATGGTGATTGTGCACCTGCACAGTCACAACAGATGGCTGCTGGCCATCTCTTCAAGGACTACAGTGGGTCTACATCTTTTATGATCCATCAATACCATTACTTCTACAAGGACTGCAGTGGGTCTGCACCTCTGGTGGCCCACCAATACCGTAATCTCTACCAGGACTACAGTGGGTCTGCTCTGTGATGACTTACCTACCAATACTCTTCAAAACTTCGAATGACTCTGCTGTGGGTTTGCTCCATTGTGGCCCATTACCTGTCAGCATGTCAAGAGCCAGCACTGTCTTTCCGTTGGAAGGACAACACTACTTCTTCAAGACTGCATGGAAATCCACTACTTCTGTGTGCATTTTCTTTTACTGCTCAGACTTTGAGAAAAACACTGCAATTTTACTGTGATGAATCAGGACTGTCTTTATGGACTGTGAGAAATTTTTAGCTTTTGACCAACATTGTATCAATAAGTGTGTGCATTTGATTTCTTTGTTATTGTAATTATGAAAAAAAATTTTTCAAATCTGTATTGGCCACTGCCCAATCCCATTTGTAAAAATTTTTTGTGGGGAGCATGGGGGCTATGTAAGTAGGCTGTTTGTTTTCTTATTGGCAACGTTACGTAGCGCTCAAAATGAAATCACTGGCTGTGCTGTGTGCAGTCTGTGGCTAGTTTGCATTGTTGTCTGCCATTGTAGTGTTGGGCAGCGGCAGCTGGATGTGAACAGCGCGTAACGTTGCGCAGTTGGAGGTGAGCCGCCAGCAGTGGTGGATGTGGGGAGAGAGATGGCGGAGTTTTGTAGTTTGTCATGAACTGATATATATATTATGATTTGTGATGATATTAAGGTAAATACATTGTTTGCTCTCTATTAATATCTTTCATTTGCTAACTACCCCTATCAGTAGTTAGTGCCTTCCATAGTTTGAATCTTTTATTTAGCTGGCAGTAGTGGCGCTCGCTGTATTGCAGTAGCTTGAGCAGCGAAGATTTTTGTGAGGTAAGTGATTTGTGAAAGGTATAGTTTAATGTTTGTCAGGGCCATTCTTTAGTAGGGAATTTTGAAAGTCAGATTGCGTTGCGCTAAAAATATTGTGTGTCAGGTTAAGCACAGTCTTGTATAATCGTATTAAGGGGACGTTTCATAATTTGAACCATTTTCATCTTTTGCATTGTTGTATGTTTCTTCCTGTTGACACCCCACATTATCACAGGTATGTGAGACTAAGAATTAAAAGATCACGTCGCTGTTCGAGGAACCAAAAACGATAAAATTTTGGGACCAGCATAGCCGGTGTGAGATTTTACGCCGGATTACAACAAATATGAGTCCAATATCTGAACGTCTAAGTTGTCGGAGTATAGGACGACGGCTCAATCCCGCGTCCGGCCATCCTGATTTAGGTTTTCCGTGATTTCCCTAAATCGCTCTGGGCAAATGCCGGGATGGTTCCTCTGCAAGGGCACGGCCGACTTCCTTCCCCGTCCTTCCCTAATCCGATGAGACCAATGACCTCGATGTTTGGTCTCTTCCCCCAAACAAACCAACCCAACCCCAACTGAGTATAGGCTACTTTCTAATTTGCGTCTACAGCTCATAATGCAGATCACTGAAGCCAGTCAGAATGCATTGCAAGCGAATTCCCTTCTAAGCCGCTGAATGGAGATGACGCCCTTCGGCATGTCATGTGGCTGTAGCTATATTGAATGAACCAGCAGTAATTGCTTTCTTTTTCATTGTTACTGCATATGACTTCATGAAACGTATGCTAATGAAATGTAGTCAGTAAATGCAATGAGTCCGTCTAACAACGTGTCGTACAATATATACTTACGAGAGAGAGAGAGAGAGAGAGGGAGAGAGAGAGAGTTTAACGGCCCGTCGACAGCGTAGTCATTGGATACGTTACTTATGAAGAGAGGAAAGTGGTAAGCAATGTGTGACATAATGCGCTCTACACATAAAACGGATATTTTACGATGCTAAATCTCATAATAACATGTTGCTAGTCAAGTAATTTCGAAATATCATACTTCCAATATGCCAAAAATCCACTGAGAAATAAAGCAGAAACATCAACCGGTGTTAAACACTATTGTTTTAAATTTTATATGCTAAACTAAAATACTTAATAAAAAATTAAATTTAAAAATTGATGAAGCTATGCTACAACTACGTAAAATGCTTTTGACACAGTTACGGTGGACAAATGTTTACGGGTTGCGATTGCCAGATGTGAGCGGCACAATCTATCTCAATTGTTACATCCCTAATAATGGGCCGCAGTTGTACTCGACAGCTTTTGTTTTTGTATGTAGCCAATGTAGCCGCTATGAATCAAGACACAAATGAATTAATGATGTTAGCTGTCAACGGGCAATGGGGAACGGTGAACAATATATATCAGACCGGGATACGAACCCAGGTCTCCTGCTTTCTAGGGAGATGCGCTGACAGCTGCTCCATTCGGAAACAGCGACCAGTGCAACTGCACCTACTACCCTAGCACTCCTCCCTTCAGACCCAAATTCTCAACGTGTCAGAAAGAACAGATACCACATACATACTTAAGGAGAGGACGACGAATTATCAGTTCACTGCAGATGCACACCACACTGGAACACTTACGGGAATCGGCGAAATATCGCGTGTAACAAGGATAATGGGCAACTGGCAATGCATGTGTAGTGTGAGGATAACGTGCGAATTTGAGTCTGACAGGAGGCATGCTGGGGTTGTTCGTGCAATTGCGACGACCACTATGTCTGGATGGCGCAGTAATCAGCACATCTGCCTAACAAGCAGGACACCTGGGTTCGAATCCCAGTCCGTCGTTGTGGTGGGATGCTTGGTCATCCCTCCAAGGAAACAAGCTCCGGGCAGTAAAACCGCTCCCAACTGCTTGGACAACAGCTGCTCGCATTCTGCGTTTTATAACTTTGACTGGCTTGTCCAAATACATCTAACCTTTTTACTTATTTTATCTGTATCTTTGTCAGGTCCTTCTGGTGTCCCCCCCATCCCCTTGAGTTTTACTAGATTCCATGTGCTCTAAGAACAGTGACTGGACGCTAATGACCTCAGTAGTTGAGCGCCCTTAAACCCCACCAAAAAAAAAAAAAAAAAAAAAAAAAACCAGTCTGGCATAAATTTTCCAATTTCACCATTGATTTAAATCAGTGCCCACTGCCAGTCAACGTCATTAATCCCTTTGTGTCTAGATTTTGATTTGGTTCGCCATTAAAAGCACATGATATTTTTCCTATCTAAACCTTCATACCAGTCACTCAATCTGGCTAGTGTAAAAGCGGCCTTATCTTCCAGTTAAGATATGGTCGGACAATTCTTGTCCTGGTTGTAAGTAGCGACAGTTGCACGAAAGAAGCGAAAAGAATGGAACTACAAGGGTCGCTTCCGTTTCGAGCTTCTGTGTTTGCAGTAAGACTAGTCGCGACACGAAACAAAGACGCACGTGACATTTGAGGAGCCCTTATTTGGTTCAGCGAGTGCAAGACCACAGTTCGCACCGAGCTCTTCTACAGCGAGAGTCCACTGTTACGCCACAAAGCCGGCAGTAATCCGTGAACGCGGTAAACAGAAGTTAGGTGACTTTCTCTCTGCTGTTTTCGTTTGTGCTCCACAGTATTTTATGTGAGGCTTTTCGCAAGTGCCGCGGTCTTGAACTGCTTGAAATACCTCGGCAAACAATTTACGCGTTGTACTGGGTATTTTGCACAGCTGAATGAATCTTGCTCAACCTAATCTTTGAATTAATCCGATATGAAAACAAGAATTAACAGTGCAGCTGTGCAGAAACTCGAGGCTTTCTGTAAAAATGTGTGGCTCACCATCAATGATTTCACAAAAGTCATAGTTGGACGGCTGAGAATAGTACTGCCGAAGAGACTCAAGATCAGGAAGTCGGTCCTTGTCTGAGGAAATATCACTGTTGTATCCTCAAATGCTTTATTCGCCGGCAGCAATAGTTGTATGTACTATCGATCACTCTACTTAAACGGTTCGATTTGTCGATGATTTGATCCTGGAGAGACCCATCTCCTTGAATGCAATAATTTTTTCTTTCTGGACACGTGATAACTGTTTTCAGCGTGGTATTGTC
Source organism: Schistocerca piceifrons (assembly GCF_021461385.2). Lineage (NCBI taxonomy): Eukaryota > Metazoa > Arthropoda > Insecta > Orthoptera > Acrididae > Schistocerca > Schistocerca piceifrons. The sequence goes on along the minus strand of NC_060143.1, from coordinate 485,886,717 downwards.
ACAATCGTGATTTACGTACACGACAAGCACTGTCACTAATGGTGTATGTTTACTGCCTGCAGCCGGCCGCGGTGGTCTAGCGGTTCTAGGCGCGCAGTCCGGAACCGCGCGACTGCTACGGTCGCAGGTTCGAATCCTGCCTCGGGCATGGATGTGTGTGAAGTCATTAGGTTAGTTAGGTTTAAGTAGTTCTAAGTTCTAGGGGACTGATGACCACAGATGTTAAGTCCCATAGTGCTCAGAGCCATTTGAACCAATTTTTACTGCCTGCAGTAAAGGCATGTATGAACACACTAACACCATATTTAGCTGACTGCCTCCATACCGAGTTACACCCTCTACCACCTCAGTAGTTGATGTCTCGTTATACAGTGTGGTCCTTTGATAGTGACCGAGCCAAATATCTCACGAAATAAGCATCAAACGAAAAAACTACAAAGAACGAAACTCGTCTAGCTTGAAGGGGGAAATCAGATGGCGCTATGGTTAGCTCGCTAGATGGCACTGCCATAGGTCAAACGGATATCAACTGCGTTTTTTTTAAAATAGGGACCCCGATTTTTTATTACATATTCGTGTAGTACGTAGTTGTTGCTGTTGTGGTCTTCAGTCCTGAGACTGGTTTGAAGCAGCTGTCCATGCTACTCTATCCTGTGCAAGCTTCTTCCTCTCCCAGTACCTACTGCAACCTACATCCTTCTGAATCTGCTTAGTGTATTTATCTCTTGGTCTCCCTCTACGATTTTTACCCTCCACGCTGCCCTCCAATACTAAATTGGTGACCCCTTGATGCCTCAGAACATGTCCTACAAATAGATCCCTTCTTCTAGTCAAGTTGTGCCACAAACTTCTCTTCTCCCCAATCCTATTCAATACTTCCTCATTAGTTATGTGATCTACCCATCTAATCTTCAGCATTCTTCTGTAGCACCACATTTCGAAACCTTCTATTTTCTTCTTGTCCAAACTATTTATCGTCCATGTTTCACTTCCATACATGGTTACACTCCATGCAAATACTTCCAGAAATGACTTCCTGACACTTAAATCTATACTCGATGTTAACAAATTTCTCTTCTTCAGAAACGCTTTCCTTCCCACTGCCAGTCTACATTTTATATCCTCTCTACTTCGACCATCAACAGTTATTTTGCTCCCCAAATAGCAAAACTCCTTTACTACTTTAAGTGTCTAATTTCCTAATCTAACTCCCTCAGTATCACCCGACTTAATTCGACTACATTCCATTATCCTCGTTTTGCTTTTGTTGGTGTTCATCTTATATCCTCCTTTCAAGACACTGTCCATTCCATTCAACTGATCTTACAAGTCCGTTGCTGTCTCTGACAGAATTACAATGTCATCGGCGAACCTCAAAGTTTTTATTTCTTCTCCATTGATTTTAATACCTACTCCGAACTTTTCTTTTGTTTCCTTTACTGCTTGCTCAGTATACAGATTGAATAACATCGGGGAGAGGCTACAACCCTGTCTTACCCCCTTCCCAACAACTGCTTCCCTTTCATGTCCCTCGACTCTTATAACTGCCATCTGGTATCTGTACAAATTGTAAATAGCCTTTCGCTCGCTATATTTTACCCCTGCTACCTTTAGAATTTGAGAGAGAGTATTCCAGTCAACATTGTCAAAAGCTTTCTCTAAGTCTACAAATGCTAGAAACGTAGGTTTGCCTTTCCTTTATCTTTCTTCTAAGATAAGTGGTAAGGTCAGTATTGCCTGACGTGTTCCAGTATTTCTACGGAATCCAAACTGATCTTTCCCGAGGTCGGCTTCTACTAGTTTTTCCATTCGTCTGTAAAGAATTCGTGTTAGTATTTTGCAGCTGTGGCTTATTAAATTGATAGTTCGGTAATTTTCACATCTGTCAACACCTGCTTTCTTTGGGATTGGAATTACTATATTCTTCTGTAAGTCTGAGGGTATTTCGCCTGTTTCATACATCTTGCTTACCAGATGGCAGAGTTTTGTCAGGACTGGCTCTCCCAAGGCCGTCAGTCAGGTCTTTCAGTGCTCTATCAAACTCTTCACGCAGTATCTTATCTCCCATTTCATCTTCATCTACATCCTCTTCCATTTCCATAATATTGTCCTCAAGTACATCGCCCTTGTATAGACCCTCTATATCCTCCTTCCACCTTTCTGCTTTCCCTTCTTTGCTTAGAACTGGGTTTCCATCTGAGCTCTTGATGTTCATACAAGTGGTTCTTTTAAGGTCTCTTTAATTTTGCTGTAGGCAGTATCTATCTTGCCCCTAGTGATATAAGCATCTACATCCTTACATTTGTCCTCTAGCCATCCCTGCTTAGCCATTTTGCACTTCCTGTCGATTTCATTTTTGAGACGTTTTTATTCCTTTTTGCCTGATTGATTTACTGCATTTTTATATTTTCTTTTTTCATCAATTAAATTCAATATTTCTTCTGTTACCCAAGGATTTCTACTAGCCCTCGTCTTTTTACCTACTTGATCCTCTGCTGCCTTCACTACTTCATCCCTCAAAGCTAGCCATTCTTCTTCTACTGTATTTCTTTCCCCCATTCCTGTCAATTGTTCCCTTATGCTCTCCCTGAAACTCTGTACAACCTCTGGTTCTTTCAGTTTATCCAGGTCCCATCTCCTTAAATTCCCACCTTTTTGCAGTTTTTTCAGTTTTAATCTACAGGTCATAACCAATAGATTGTGGTCAGAGTCCACATCTGCCCCGGATATGTCTTACAATTTAAAACCTGGTTCCTAAATCTCTGTCTCACCATCTATCTGATACCTTTTAGTATCTCCAGGATTCTTCCAGGTATACAGCCTTCTTTTATGATTCTTGAACCAAGTGTTAGCTATGATTTAGTTGTGCTCTGTGCAAAATTCTACCATGCGGCTTCCTCTTTCATTTCTTAGCCCCAATCCATATTCACCTACTATGTTTCCTTCTCTCCCTTTTCCTACTACCGAATTCCAGTCACCCATGACTATTAAATTTTCGTCACCCTTCACTATCTGAATAATTCCTTTTATTTCATCATACATTTCTTCAATTTCTTCGTCATCTGCAGAGCTAGTTGGCATATAAACTTGTACTACTGTAGTAGGCTCGGGCTTTGTGTCTATCTTGGCCACAATAATGCGTTCACTATGCTGGTTGTAGTAGCTTACCCACATTCCTATTTTTTTATTTTTTATTCGGTATTAAACCTACTCCTGCATTACCATTATTTGATTTTGTATTTATAAGCCTGTATTAACCTGACCAAAAGTCTTGTTCCTCCTGCCACCGAACTTCACTAATTCCCACTATATCTAACTTTAACCTACCCATTTCCCTTTTTAAATTTTCTAACCTACCTGCCCGATTAAGGGATCTGTCATTCCACGCTCCGATCCGTAGAACGCCAGTTTTCTTTCTCCTGATAACGAAATCTTCCTGAGTAGTCCCCGCCCGGAGATCCGAATGGGGGACTATTTTACCTCCGGAATATTTTACCCAAGTGGACGCCATCATCATTTAATTATACAGTAAAGCTGCATGCCCTCGGGAAAAATTACGGCCGTAGTTTCCCCTTGCTTTCAGCCGTTCGCAGTACCAGCACAGCAAGGCCGTTTTGGTTATTGTTACAAGGCCAGATCAGTCAATCATCCAGACTGTTGCCCTTGCAACTACTGAAAAGGCTGCTGCCCCTCTTCAGGAACCACACGTTTGTCTGGCCTCTCAACAGATACCCCTCCGTTGTGGTTGTACTTACAGTACTGCTATCTGTATCGCTGAGGCACGCAAGCCTCCCCACCAACGGCAATGTCCATGGTTCATGGGCGGGGGGGAGTGGGGGGGTAGTACGTTAAGAAATATGAATGTTTTAGTTGGACCACTTTTTCGCTTTGTGATAGATAGCGCTGTAATAGTCACAAACGTATAAGTACGTGGCATCACGTAACCTTCCGCCAGTGCGGACGGTATTTGCTTCGTCATACATAACCCGAGTTAAAATAGACCGTTTACCAATTGCGGAAAAGGTCGATATCGTGTTGATGTATGGCTACTGTGATCAAAATGCCCAACGGGCGTGTGCTATGTATGCTGCTCGGTATCCTGGACGACATCATCCAAGTGTCCGGACCGTTCGCCGGATAGTTACGTTATTTAAGGAAATTCAGCCACATGTGAAACGTCAACCACGACCTGCAACAAATGATGATGCCCAAGTAGTTGTTTTAGCTGCTGTCGCGGCGAATCCGTACATCAGTAGCAGACAAATTGTACGAGAATCGTGAATCTCAAAAACGTCGGTTTTGAGAATGCTCATCAACATCGATTGCACCCGTACCATATTTCTGTGCACCAGGAATTGCTTGGCGGCTTTATGGGAGGAAGGATAATTGGCCCCCATTTTACCGATGACAATCTAAATGGTGCAACGTATGCTGATTACCTACGTAATGTTCTACCGCTGTTACTACAAGATGTTTCTCTGCATGACAGAATGGCGATGTAGGCCTACTTCCAACATGATGCATGTCCGGCACATAGCTCGCGTGCGGTTGAAGCGGTATTGAATAGCATATTTCATGACAGGTGGATTGGTCTTCGAAACACCATGTCGTTACACGTTTTGCCAAATGCATTGAGGTTGACGGACATCATTTTGAGAATTTATTGCATTAATGTGGTATTTAAAGATAATAATGCTGTAACAGCATGCGTTCTCAGAAATGATAAGTTCACAAGCTTACATGTATCACACTGGAACAAGCGAAATAAAATGTTCAAACGTACCTAAGTTCTGTATTTTAATTTAAAAAACCTACCTGTTACCAACTGTTCGTCTAAAATTGTGAGCCATGTTTTTGTGACTGTTACAGCGCTATCTATCACAAAGCGAAAAAAGTAGGCCAACTAAAACATTCATATTTCTTTACGTACTGCACAAATATGTAATAAAAAATATGGGTTCCTATTTTAAAAAAACGCAGTTGATATCCGTTTGACCTATGGCAGCGCCATCTAGCGGGCCCACCATAGCGCCATCTGGTTTCCCCCTTCTAGTTAGACAAGTTTCGTTTTTTGTAGTTTTTTCGTTTGGTGCTTATTTCATGAGATATTTGGCTCGGTCACTATGAATGTACCACCCTGTATACTGCACTACTGACATCAGATGCGATACCGTTTGACTGCATTTGTCGGTATACTGGATCTCATAGTATTGCCTATACACTGTGCACAACTACTTCAAGAGACGATGTTAATTTTCCAACAAATATCCATGACTATATATTGACTTGCACTACTGCACTGAACAAATTGTGTAAGTGGAAGTTATGATACAAGCAATATTACGCTTTATTCGCTTTGTTGATCTCTTCTGCCCACGTCTCGCTCCTGAACCATTACATATGGAAACATGTCTACAATTCTCTCTTGCATTCGCAGAGCCAGATTTGCACGCGGCGGCCAAAATTGGAACTGTTATCTTATTGCAGAGTAAATCGGTCCCGCATTAATACAGGGTGATTCAAAAAGAATACCACAACTTTAAAAATGTGTATTTAATGAAAGAAACATAATATAACCTTCTGTTATACATGATTACAAAGAGTATTTAAAAAGGTTTTTTTTCACTCAAAAACAAGTTCAGAGATGTTCAATAAGGCCCCCTCCAGACACACGAGAAATATCGACCCGATACTCCAACTCGTTCCACACTCTCTGTAGCATATCAGGCGTAACAGTTTGGATAGCTGCTGTTATTTCTCGTTTCAAATCATCAATGGTGGCTGGGAGAGGTGGCCGAAACACCATATCCTTAACATACCCCCATAAGAAAAAATCGCAGGGGGTAAGATCAGGGCTTCTTGGAGGCCAGTGATGAAGTGCTCTGTCACGGGCTGCCTGGCGGACGATCCATCGCCTCGGGTAGTTGACGTTCAGGTAGTTACGGACAGATAAGTGCCAATGTGGTGGCGCTCCATCCTGCTGAAATATGAAGTGTTGTGCTTCTTGTTCGAGCTGAGGGAACAGCCAATTCTCTAACATCTCCAGATACTGTAGTCCAGTTACAGTAGCACCTTCGAAGAAAAAGGGACCAAAAACTTTATTGGCTGAAATGGCGAACAAATGTACAACTAAATGAAACTTTATAGCTCCCTTAATTCGCCGACAGATAGTGCTTAGCTCTGCCTTTTGTCGTTGCAGAGTTTTAAATTCCTAAAGTTGTGGTATTCTTTTTGAATCACCCTGTACTTTAGCACATCTACCAAGTTTCGCTGCCGTACGTAATATCAGTCCACATTGTACCTTTGTGAGTAACTGCACTTTACTAATGACCACCCTGTATACATAAAGAGCTCCTTTATTTAGCCACTTATGCGGGTTCAGGTCTGACGGAGCAGGGCAGAGTTGTGGAGGAAGGATGGCCACCTGCAGAGGAGGCCGAACGTGTAGGTGATGAAGAGGAGAGAGCAGACAGCTGGAAGGGAAAGCACGCCTACCTGCAGAGGAGGCCGATTATGTAGGCGATGACGAGGAAGGAGCAGAGCGACCCGCGGACTGCGTCCTCCGAGATGTCACGCACGTAGGCGCCGCAGACGACGAAGCCGCCCGCGCCGCTCACGCCCGCCAGCGCCCGAGACACGATCAGCACGGCCACGTGCTGGCCCACCAGCTGCGGGCAGTAGACGGGACCACTGGCTCACAGCTGCGTCAACTGCGCTTCAGCACACTATAAGACTATATTCCAGACAAATGCCTTCAGAAAAGAAAAACTTCCTAATACTTACAAGGGGAGGCCGCCAATTGTGAAATTCAGATTCGATTCGTACTGCGCATAATAAAAGCTCATGGCCAGAGGTGTAAAGTGGCAAAGCACCAAGATGCACTTCCCAGCCGTTGTCGAGAAAACCGACAGTTAAAAGAAACCGTTGCGGTGAAATACTCTCTACGATTAATATTTTTCTACAGGGTCGTGGCGCAGCGGTAAGCGCTCGGGTTCGTAATCCGAAGGTCGCCGGATCGAATCTCGCGCCATGCAACCCTTTTTTTTAGTATTTGTTTTTTGTAATTCAAACATATATATATATATATATATATATATATATATATAATTCCCGGCAATCAGTTGCAACAATTATGCATATAATAAGTTGTTGAAAGTCGTTTGTCGTGGAAAAACTGGCGACTTCGAACATCATTATGTTTTCCGCAAACAAAGTTGTATTTCGCAAATGTTGTTAATTGTCTTCATAATGTCAACCACGTATAGTTAACGGAAGACGTAGAAACGGTATTCCGAAACGAATACGTATAGCGTCAAGTCAAACGTTCGAATTAGAATAGAGACCCCACGAACACAAACTTGCTGCGGCAGGTATGAAATATAAACTCCTTCACTCGCTCGTTACACTTGTAGGACAGATGTTGAATGGGCCGAAACGAGCCGCCGCATAACAGCGTAGTTGCCTGCTAACTTCGAAAGAAGGTAGATGCGGTCCCTAGCGCAACTTATAACATCGTCGAAAATCAGTGCGGGCGGGAGAGTTTTGGTACACCCTGTTAAAAAAACGGAAAAATGGAGGCGGTAAAATTGGAGAGCGATCCGCCTTCACCAACATGCATAAGAATTACAAACAACTAATAATAAAAAAAATTGCATGGCGCGAGATTCGATCCGGCGACCTTCGGATTACGAACCCGAGCGCTCACCGCTGCGCCACGACGCTGTAGAAAAATATTAACTGTAGAGAGTATTTCACCGCAACGGTTTCTTTTGACTGTCGATTTTCTCGACAACGGCTGAGAAGTGCATCTTGGTGCTTTGCCACATTACACCTCTGGCCATGAGCTTTTATTATGCGCAGTATGAATCGAATCTGAATTTCACAATTGGCGGCCTCCCCTTGTTAGATTTATTCCTCAGAGAAGGTGAACCTCTTAGCGAAGATCGCTTGTAATCAATTTTTATTGCTAATTACCGGTTTTCGTTATCATCTTCAGATCTGTGAATGCATTCTTACGCTGTATGATTATTCTCGCACTTGTCAGCCCTTGTAATCTTCGGATTTGTGTCGATGATGTTTCCCAGAAAGTCAGAAGGCATATCGCCAGACTCATACATCCTACACACCAACGTGAATAGTCCCCATCTCAGCCAATGATTTTAGAAACTCAGATTAAATGTTATATACCCGTTCTGCTTTATTTGATCTTATGTCGCCCAAAGCCGTTATAGTACTGGCTCCCCTATATCTTCCCTGTAGACTCCCGTTTCTTGTTCTACCACGTGATCAGATAAGTCCCCGCCTCATAGAGGTCTTCAACGTACTCTTTCCACTTATCCGCTCTCTCCTCTGCGGTTAACAATGCAATTCCCGCTGAGTTCTTAATGTGCACGTACTTTTAGAATCACCGAAGGTTCTTTTGACTTTTCTTTATGCTGTGTCAGTCCTTCAGACAGTCATTTCTTCTTCAGTTTCTTTACATTTTTATGCACCCATTTCGCCTTTTCTGTCCTGAACTTCCTACTTGTTTCATTCGTAAGTGACTTGCATTTCTGTATTCCTGAATTTCGATGGACATTTTTGTACTGCCTTCTTGCGATGGCCAATTAAAGTATTTCTTCCGATTCGTGGTTTCTTCGGAGTTACCTTCCCTGCACGTTCGTTTTCCTTCCCGTGATTGCCCTTTTTAGAGATGTCCAGTCCTCTTCAACTGAACAGTCTACTGGGCTATTCATTATCACAGTATCTATAGTGGCAAAGAACTTCAGTGGCAAGCGTATTTTTTCATTCCTTAGTACTTCTGTATCTCATGTCTTTGCCCATTGTCTGTTCCTAACCGCTCTATTAAACTTCAGCCTGCTGTTCATCATTTAAAAAAAATGGTTCAAATGGCTCTGAGCACTATCGGACTTAACTTCTGAGGTCATCAGTGCCCTAGAACTTAGAACTACTTGAACTTAACTAACCTAAGGATATCACACACATCCATGCCCGAGGCAGGATTCGAACCTGCGACCGCAGTGGTCGCGCGGTTCCAGACTGTAGCGCTTAGAACCGCTCGGTCACACCAGCCGGCTGTTCATCAACACAAAATTGTGATCTGAGTCTATATCTAATCGTGGGTACCTCTCTCAATCCACTGTCTGATTTCGGGACGTATGCCTGTCACTGACGTAGACTAATTGAAATCTCCCTGTGTCTTCCAGCCTTTTCTAAGTATACCTCCTTCTATTGAGATTTTTTGAATAAAGTGTACGCTGTTGCTAGCTGAATTTAATAGCAGAACTCAGTTAATGTTTCTCCTGCCTCGTTCCTACTACCAAGCCCATATTCCCGCGTAGCCTTTCTTTGTATTCCTTCCCCTAGAACCGCACTCTAATCTCCAATGGCTATAACACATTCATCTCCCTTTACATGCTGAATCTCCCGTTCACTGTCCTCTCATACTTGCTGTCTCTTCATCCTCTCCTTTCGACCTGAACTACAGTGGTTGATGTTGGTTTGCTTTCGATTTTGATGAGCGCAAATCTATCACTGAACCATTTAAAGTAACTCACTCTCTGCTCTAGCTTGCTGTTCATAACGAATCCTACCCCTTTACACCGTTTTCTGCTGCTGTAGAATTTCCACTATACTAGCCTGACGAAGAATCCTCGTCTTCTTTCTATTTCAACTTCACTGGCTCCCACCATCTGATTCCACATTCTGGTGAGATTTATGGGACTCCAACCACACGAGCATCCGTTTCGTTAGATGTGCAAAAGAAATTCGATAGGTCACGAGTCCTGACACGTTCATCCTTCTCACAAAGAAACGACATTTAAATGCGATATCTACATGAGAAATAATCTGTGTAGTCTTTAGATAATGCTGCGTGAGATAAATGAAAATATTTACAGACTGAAGCGGGATTGGCCCTTGGTTATGCACATCACGGAATATGGCGGAAAAGGCCTCCTTTCATGTCGATGCAGCACTCTCCTCAATTTATCAGACTGTGAGACATGTGTAGCAGGTCTGACCAGAGGGATGGCAGCAATAGCGTTTTCATTATCTGCTGTAGCTCTTGCAGTCTTTGAGAATTATTTTGGTACACCTGAGCTTTCAATTTATGCCACAGTTACAAATCAGAGGGAGGGATGTGATACGATCGAGGTGGCCAGAAGATTGCACTGTCTCTGCTAATTGTCTTGTCCTGACCGAGCACTTCATATGCTCGTAACAAGATTGTCAAAGAGGTTACGATGTTGCTGCCCCTTGCCAAAAATATGCAAGCAATTGTTCATCTTCAGTCTGGTGAAGGAACCGTGTCACGATGCTGACACCAATATTGCACACTAAACACCAACAAAAGCTCTTAAAAGTAGCATTTTTCTGCTGCATACTGGCGTCTGTTCTGAGGATCTAATTTGCCTCGTGTCCTGACTCCACTCATAAGGCACCGGCAGATCTCAACACGCAAGTTTACGTGCGATCGCCTGAACTCTTACTGAACAGTAAGTCTGTAGGATACGAATATAGGTCCTTATTTGGTAATTTTTCGTAACGACATCTTAATTTCGAGGTGCACAGATAAACAGTTTTTAGGTTTCCTTGGGTTTATCGCCAGGCTTCCCTTCACTAGAGCAGTGTTGCCTGGTGTTACAACTCGTTTCAGATTGTTACCGTGTTCATTCGTCAAAGAGCACGTTTCACGCCATTTTAAGTTTTGCGTAGCAGACTTTGCTGGGCTTTTGCTAAAACACTTCCTCTTCAAAAATTTCATATTGCCACCTTGAGCTCCTGGTAAAATATTTTATTTATACAACCAGTTTCAGTCGTCTGAACATCGTCAGGTTCCTGTATACGAAATAAAATAATACTTAAGTCACATTACAGGCTGAGACTGTTAGGAATTTGTCAGCAACAACACACACGTACTGGAATGTAACGTACTCACACAAAAGTATTCACAGCACCATGTTACGTGAAATACAAAATCGTTATTGTCAGGTGAGAAAATCGTGAATGACACACTGAAAATAAAAGTATACCATAACACAGTGATGTGATTCATTACGAAAACCATATAAGATAGAGACGTAACTGGTTCACATGTGTACCGAGTGACCTGTTATCATATAGTAATATAAACTGCGTCGTCAGTCTATAAAAACAGTGCTAAAACTGTAATCGGCGGTAACGATGTGAAGAGATTCATACCACTCAGGGGCGACTAAGCATCTGGTCACTGTTCACTGGTAGAGCCAAAGATATAGTGACTAGAACTTTACGATTACTAAGCTGCTACGACAAGTTCATGTGACAGTCTTTACAGGTGGTCTGTATGTTGACCAAATGGCAAACTGCGCATGTTACAATAACAGTTGCAGTGACAGAAAACAAAATGCGTAGAAGTAATGGCTTACAGGTACACGAGGATTGATGAGGTAACAGGTAACTTTGTACAACTGTGAACCACTTACGTCTTTATCTTATGTGGTTTTCGTAGTGAGTCACATCACTGTATTATGGTATACTACTATTTTCAGTATTCATGATTTTACCACCTGACAATAACGATTTTGTATTTCGCCTAACATGAAGCTGTGAATACTTTTATGTGAGTGAAATCCCATTACACGTGTGTTGTTGTTAACATTTACAACAAATAACAGATCCGTGACAGTTTAAGTCTGTAATGTTAACTGGGTATTATTTAATTTAGTATTTAGGAACCTGATGATGGTCAGAGGACTGAAACTGGTTGTATAAATATTTTACCAGCAGCTCAAGGTGGTAAATGACTTATATGTAAGAGCTATGGGTCACCACCTTCTGAAAATATAAAACTACTTTCAATCTTTAACTCTTGCAAACCCGTTCTCCATGGATATTGTGTTTAGCATAACACTCGTTTTATTGTCTACACCAGTTCGTACTACACTCAGCTGGTGACTAAACACGCCTGCTCCTCTCAATGACTCAAACATAATGACGCAGCGAAGTACTCGCGGCAGGGCATGCTGTTGTGCATTTGCAGACATGTGACAGCAACCGATTAGAGCATAGAAATTATAGTTTCCAGCACTTTCTGTGATGGGTAGTTCTCCTACTGGCTGACAGGTGTCAGTTCTGCACCAGTCTTATAAATATTTCTGGCGGTTTTATTTGTCCCACCCAGTCTACAGGGTGCAGATGGCACTCCACCAAAATACTCTCTGTGGTTGAGGACAAGAAAACAGTGTTGGTTGCGTTGTTGAAATTGCGGTTCATTTATTGATCAGTGATGTACTTTTAGCCCAAGGCATCTTCAGGTTGGCCTGCATTAAAATGCTATGGAATTAGAAAGGCTTGACCTTACTTTGGGACTGGACGAAATTAAAAATATTAGAAATTGTACTTACCGATAAATGTTGATAAGCAAATTATGGCTATCGATGACAAAACATCGACAAAAATATATTGCCCTCGTCATGTGCAAGAAATATAGTCGAGGCAAATAGTACTATATGCTCCCGTCATGCTATTAAAAAGATAACATCCAGTAACCTTGAAATAAAAGGAATGAATTGAAAGCAAGAACTGCAACCGCTCATTTTCTTGAAAGCTGTAGTCGTGAAGGAGGAAAAAACGGAAAAATGTGCGGAATAATTACCTCACGGGACGTGTAATCTGGTCGAGTGAACACAAGGCTGGATCAGGTCTGTGCACTCTGTCAAATCGTAAACATGCTGAAAGCGTCCTACTACATGTTTCGGCCACAATGGCGTTAGTTTACCATGGGCTAAGAAGCGTTATTTTCAAGAATATTACTTAGAAACTTTTATAAATAAGCAACCACAATGTGTTAAAACATACAGTCTGGGAAACGTGCGTAGTTTACAGCAAGAGTTTCTCGTAGTAGAAATGTGTCACATCTGAAGTACACCAAGATAAAACTTTCTGAAGGTAACTAAGGATGAACTACTATATAATAAATTAATGAAATTACGTGACGTAGCCTAGGAGCATTTATCGCATAGACGGTATTGTTATTCAGATAGCAAAAGAATAGATACAGAGGACAGTTTTAGTTGTACATGGGAGGGCAAACTAACAAGGGAACCTCCCCACCGCACCCCCCTCAGATTTAGTTATAAGTTGGCACAGTGGATAGGCCTTGAAATACTGAACACAGATCAATTGCGAAAACAGGAAGAAGTTGTGTGGAACTGTGAAAAAATAAGCAAAATATACAAACTGAATAGTTCATGGGAAGATAAGCAATATCAAGGATATTTAGATCGCAGGAGCGCCGTGGTCTCGTGGTAACGTGAGCAGCTGCGGAACGGAAGGTCCTTGGATCAAATCTTCCATCGAGTGAAATCTTTAATTTTTTACTTTCAGTTTACGTGACAAACTCTTATGTTTTCATCACTTTTTGTGGGAGTGATTATCACATCCACAAGAAAACCTAAATCGGGCAAGGTAGAAGAATCTTTTTAGCCATTCGCCAAGTGTACAAGTTAGGTGGGTCGACAACATATTCCTGTCATGTGACGCACATGCCGTCACCAGTGTCGTATAGAATATATCAGATGTGTTTTCCTGTGGAGGAATCGGTTGACGTATGACCTTGCGATCAAATGTTTTCGGTTCCCATTGGAGAGGCACGTCCTTTCGTCTACTAATCGCACGGTTTTGCGATGCGGTCGCAAAACACAGACACTAAACTTATTACAGTGAACAGAGACGTCAATGAACGAACGAACAGATAATAACTATGCAAAAATAAAGAAAGTAAAATTTTCACTCGAGGGAGGACTTGAACCGAGGACCTCTCATTCCGCAGCAGCTCACGCTACCAAGAGACCACGCCTCTCCTGTGCTCAGATTATCCATTATGTTGCCTATGTGTCCATGGACTACTCAGTTTGTATATTTTGCTTATTTTTTCACAGTTCCACACAACTTTTTCCTGTTTTCTCAATTGATCTGTGTTCAGTTTATCAAGGCCTATCCACTGTGCCAACTTATAACTAAATCTGACGGGGGTGCGATGGGGGGGTTCCCTTGTAAGTGGAAACTAGTCCATGAGTAGAACTATCTGAATGCTAGATAAATAGGAATATAAGTACAGGAGAGTATAGATATAGATGTACATTCGTGGACTGAGTTATAGCGCCGATACAGAGGCAATCAAACTAAATCTTGAATTACGCTGAAATAGGGTAAGAAACACTGTAGGCCCGACTTATACAAAACATAAAATTGACAGGACTGCATAGCCCAGTAAGAATGAGAACTAGTCATATAAGTAAAGACGTAAATACTACGGAACTGAATATCAATGAACACTAGGTAAGCTAACAGTGCTATTTTGGGACGATGTGCCGTAATCGGCGTTTCTACCCCTCTGCTTTGATACTCTTCAGGATCTTGTGGTGTTGACTGTAAACTGGGCACTGTCGGAGACCAGTGTCGCGTTCTCATATTAAGAGGAGTTCTCTAGCGCTTGAACTGGGGAAGTTACCGTTTGTTTCTGCGTTCACAGATCATATAAAGCAGAATCCTAAGAAAATCTGGTGGTCAGACCACTGTCTTCAGTCAAAACAAAGTAAAAGAATTTTCCGATAGAAAACGGATGCAATTGCCTCCACACTGTGGCCGTCTGTGAAGTGATGTGTGGTTGCGGCAAAGAGTATACAGGTGAAACGGGAAGGACTGTTAAAGAACATATTAAGGAATAGGAACGCCACACGCGGCTGAAACGAAGCATGAAATCGATGGTAGCGGAACATCAAGGGAAATCTGGCCTTGCCACAGATTTCGATAAGATACGTGTGCTGGCTAAGGAAATCAACATTTACCAAAGAAAAGTCCGGGAAGCAATAGAAATTTCCAAGAACGCATGTAACTTCAATAGAAAGGACGGGTAGGTTTCCGACATTGTTGTTCCCATCCATCACATAGCGGCGTGCGAGGAACACAAACCGCGCCCTGAAGCAACATCCGCGGACAATAACATTTTGGATAAACTTTTTCCCTCTCGTGCCCTGTCTGTTTCAGTTCTAGCCAATGTTACGTGCACACCGACTGCAGCAGGAGGAATTTTAACCAATAACTGTTTTCCAGCATAAAAGCGGGAAAAATCCATTTCTAACTAATGACGCTGGCACAGGAGTTTTAGCCAGTAGCCCCATTCTTGGACGTTAGCGCGGGAAATCTTCTCCTACTACACAGTGACGGTCAGCTAGCAATGATAGCCCAAGAATTTTGCCCAATAACCCCAATTCTCCGGCACAAGTATAGGAAACTCAGAGGCCCATAGACACGGGTTCCCAGGTAGATGCCGTGTTTCTTGACTTCCGCAAGGTGTATGAAACAGTTCCCCACAGTCGTTTAATGAACAAAGTAAGAGCATATGGACTATCAGAACAATTGTGTGATTGGATTGAAGAGTTGCTAGATATCAGAACGCAGCATTTCATTCTCAGTGGAGATAAGTCTTCCGATGTAAGAGTGATTTCAGGTGTGCAGCAGGGGACTGTCGTAGGACCGTTGCTATTCACAATATATGTAAATGACCTTGTGGATAACATCG
Organism: Schistocerca piceifrons; assembly: GCF_021461385.2. Classification (NCBI taxonomy): domain Eukaryota; kingdom Metazoa; phylum Arthropoda; class Insecta; order Orthoptera; family Acrididae; genus Schistocerca; species Schistocerca piceifrons. The sequence goes on along the minus strand of NC_060143.1, from coordinate 485,871,152 downwards.
GAGGTTCACTGAGGCTTTTTGAGTATGATTCTGTAGTATATCGAGAGGTTGTAACAATGGAAAATTGTACTGAAATGCAGGAGGATCAGCAACGATTTGACGCATGGTGCAGGTTCAAAATCGTTCAAATGGCTCTGAGCACTATGGGATTTAACTGCTGAGGTCATCAGTCCCCTAGAACTTAGAACTACTTAAACCTAACTAACCTGAGGACAGCACACACATCCATGCCCGAGGCAGGATTCGAACCTGCGACCGCAGCGGTCGCGCGGTTCCACACTGTAGTGCCTAGAACCGCTTGGCCACTCTGGCCGGCCATGGTACAGGGAATGGCAATTGAATCTCAATGTAGACAAATGTAATATGCAGCGGATACATAGAACGAAAGATCCTTTATCATTTAGCTGCAATATAGCAGGTCACCAAATGGAAGCAGTTAATTCCATAAATTGTCTGGGAGCAGGCATTAGGAGCGATTTAAAATGGAATGACACTATAAAATTAATCGTCGGTAAAGCAGATGCCAGACTGAGATTCATTGGAAGAATCGTAAGGCAATGCAATCCGAAAACAAAGGAAGTAGGTTACAGTACACTTGTTCGCCCACTGCTTGAATACTGCTCACCGGTGTGGGATCCGTACCGGATAGGGTTGATAGAAGAGATAGAGAAGATGCAATGGAGAGCGGTGCGCTTCGTTACAGGATCGTTTGGTAATCGCAAAAGAGTTACGGAGATGATAGATAAACTCCAGTGGGAGACTCTGCAGGAGAGACGCTCAGTAGCTCGGTAGGGGCTTTTGTTGAAGTTTCGAGAACATACCTTCACCGACGAGTCAAGCAGTATACAGGGTGTTACAAAAAGGTACGACCAAACTTTCAGGAAACATTCCTCACTCACAAATAAAAAAAAGATGTTATGTGGACATGGGTCCGGGAACGCTTAATTTCCATGTTAGATCTCATTTTAGTTTCGTCCACCTACGCTCAATGGAGCACGTTATCATGATTTCATACGGGACACTCTACCTGTGCTGCTAGAACATGTGCGTTCACAAGTACGACGCAACATGTAGTTCATGCGCGATGGAGCTCCTGCACATTTCAGTCGAAGTGTTCGAACGCATCTCAGTAACAGATTCGGTGACCGATGGATTGGTAGAGGCGGACCAATTCCATGGCCTCCACGCTCTCCTGACCTCAACCCTCTTGACTTTCATTTATGGGGGCATTTGAAAGCTCTTGTCTACGCAACCCCGATACCAAATGTAGAGACTCTTCGTGCTCGTATTGTGGACGGCTGTGATACAACACACCATTCTCCAGGGCTGCATCAGCGCATTCGGGATTCGATGAGCCGGAGGGCGGATGCATGTATCCTCGCTAACGGAGGACATTTTGAAATTTTCCTGTAACAAAGTGTTTGAAATCACGCTGGTACGTTCTGTTGCTGTGTGTTTCCATTCCATGATTAATGTGATTTGAAGAGAAGTAATAAAAAGAGCTCTGACATGGATAGTATGCGTTTCCGGACACATGTCCACATAACATAATTTCTTTCTTTGTGTGTGAGGAATGTTTCCTGAAAGTTTGGCCGTACCTTTTTGCAACACCCTGTATTGCTCCCTCCTAAGTATATCTCGCGAAATGAGGATAAAATCAGAGAGATTAGAGGCCACACAGAGGCACACCGACAATCTTTCTTTCCACGAACAATGAGAGACTGGAACAGAAGGGAGAACCGATAGAGGTACTCAAAGTACCCTCCGCCACACACTGTCAGGTGGCTTGTAGAGTACGGATGTAGATGTAGAAAACTCCCATTATAAGTGAAGGCGACACTGGTCTCTGACTGCACCCAGTCTACAGTCGACACCACACGATCCTGAAGAGCCGGCCGGTGCGGACGAGCGGTTCTAGGCGCTTCAGTCTGGAACCGCGCGACCGCTACGGTCGCAGTTTCGAATCCTGCCTCGGGCATGGATGTGTGTGATGTCCTCAGGTTAGTTAGGTTTAAGTTGTTCTAACTTCTAGGGGACTGATGACCTCAGATGTTAAGTCCCATAGTGCTCAGAGAAGTTTGAACCATTTTTTGATCCTGAAGATGACACCAGCAGAGGGGTCGAAACGCCGATTGTTTGAAGAAATACGTCGCAGCCCAACAACCCAGATGATTTTAACTTCAGTTTAACATTTGTAGTGTGCCGCCGTCACACAGTTGTAACGTTACCGGCGGGCGGTATGGATACTCACGATGAGCACCCAGCTGCCGAGCATGAGGGCGGCGGCGAGGAAGGCGGACGGCTTGCAGCCGTAGCGCGCCACGCAGAGCCCGAACAGCGGCGTGCCCACGGTGCCCGTCAGCGTGCTGACGGCGCCCACCCACGAGCCCTCCTCCACCGTCAGCGGCACCCCCAGCGGGGAGGCGTCCGACTGCAGCAGCGGCAGCGCCGACGACGTCCACCCGGCCACCACCCCGAACAGCATGCAGCACGACACGTCCACTGCAAACCACGCCGCAAGGCGTCTGTACTCGTCCGTCTATGTCTGAGACCGTCACAGTACAACGAGACCACTCTGCCTTCGTACACAGCCAGATACGTCGGTAAAACTGTGACGAAAGGTGAATGATCCCATCTATGGTGAACTATGGGGGACTCTACGGCCAATATACGAGGGGCGTTCAATAAGCAATACTTTTTCCGGCCAGTTTAGGTTGAAAAATGTGGAATTTGCTGTGGGACATCGTGGAATACACTACTGTCCATTAAAATTGTTACACCAAGAAGAAATGCAGATGATAAACGTGTATTCATTCGGCAAATATATTATACTACAGTTGACATGTGATTACATTTTCACGCAGTTTGGGTGCATAGAACCTCAGAAATCAGTACCCAGAACAACCACCTCTGGCCGTAATAACGGCCTTGATACGCCTGGGCATTGAGTCAGAACTAGGATGCCGTGTACAGGTACAGCTGCCCATGCACCTTCAATACGATACCACAGTTCATCAAGAGTAGTGACTGGCGTATTGTGACGAGCCAGTTGCTCGGCCACCATTGACCAGACGTGTTCAATTAGTGAGAGATCTAGAGAATGTGCTGGCCAGGGCAGCAGTCGAACATTTTCTGTATCCAGAAAGGCCCGTACAGGACCTGCAACATGCGGTCGTACATTATCCTCCCGAAATGTAGTGTTTCGCAGGGATCGAATGAAAAGTAGAGCCACGGGTCGTAACACATCTGAAATGTAAAGTCCACTGTTCAAAGTGCCGTTAATGCGAACAAGAGGTGACCGAGTCGTGTAACCAATGGCACCCCGTACCATTACGCCAGATGATACGCCAGTATGGCGATGACAAACACGCGCTTCCAATGTGCGTTCACCGCGATGTCGCCAAACACGGATGTGACCATCATTATGCCTTAAACAGAACCTGGATTCATCCGAAAAAATGACGTTTTGCCATTCGTGCACCCAGGTTCGTCGTTGAGTACACCATCGTATGCACTCCTGTCTGTGATGCTGCATAAGGGGTATCCGCAGGCATGGTCTCCGAGCTGATAGTCCATGCTGCCCCAAACGTCGTCGAACTGTTCGTGCAGATGATTGTTGTGTTGCAAACGTCCCCATCTGTTGACTCAGGGATCGAGACGTGGCTGCACGATCCGTTACAGCCATGCGGATAAGATGCCTGTCATCTCGACTGCTAGTGATACGAGTTCGTTGGGATCCAGAAAGGCGTTCCGTATTACCCTCCTGAACCCACTGATTCCATATTCTGCTAACAGTCATTGGATCTCGACCAACGCGAGCAGCAATGTCGCGATACGGTAAACCGTAATCGCGATAGGCTACAATCAGCCCTTTATCAAATTCGGGAACGTGATGGTACGTCTTTCTCCTCCTTACACGAGCCATCACAACAACGTTTCACCAGACAACGCCGGTCAAGTGCTGTTTGTGTATGAGAAATCGGTTGGAAGCTGTCCTCATGTCGGCACTTTGTCGCCACCGGCGCCAACCTTGTGTGAATGCTCTGAAAAGCTAATCATTTGCATATCACAGCATCTTCTTCCTGTCGGTTAAATTTCGCGTCTGTAGCACGTCATCTTCGTGGTGTAGAAATTTTAATGGCTAGTAGTGTATTACCGCTACAGCTCCTAAGGTCTTATGAAGTTCCGATACGACACAGCGCTATAAGTAGCCTTGAGGAGACATCTGTAAGAGAGGTGCGATCCAAGCAGAGAGCTGTAACTGAGTTTCTTTTGGAGGAAAACCAGAGCATCATAGACATTCATAGGCGCTTGCAGAATGTCGACCGGGTCCATGGCAGTGAACAAAGAACGTGAACTCGCTGGATGAGGCATCTGTCATTATTGCAACTAGGACGCGCAAGCCTGTCCTATCTCCGGCACACCTGTGACCCCTGCAAAGTTAGAATGTACGGACATTCTCATTCCAGGTGATTGACAGATCACAATAAAACACCTCGCCACACAGCTTGACATCTCTGTTGGTACTGCTGACACACCCATAAACCAGAAACCAGTTGAAATACTCAAAGTTGTGTGCCCTCTGGGTCCCCGCCAGCTACCAATAGACCATAGCGAGCATCGAAGGATCATCTGTGTCGAATTGCCTGCACGTTACAAGTCTGATCGTGACAGGTAGTTTGTCACAAAACGTAACTGGACTGATGGTTCAAATGGCTCAGGGCACTATGGGACTTAACATCTGAGGTCATCAGTCCCCTAGAACTTAGAACTACTTAAACCTAACTAACCTAAGGACATCACACACATCCATGCCCGAGGCAGGATTCAAACCTGCGTCCGTAGCGGTCGCGCGGTTCCAGACCTAAGCGCCTAGAACCGTTCGGCCACACCGGCCGGCTAACTGGAATCATCTTATTCGTCTACCCTACAGGCTAGATCTCACACCTTCCGACTTCCATCTGTTTCGCCCTATGAAGGATGCACTCCACGGGAAGGAGTACGGGGACGATGGGGAGATTATTGATTGGGAGATAACTAATGCAGCAAGATGTTGGCACTGACATTAACCAGTAGAATGGTGCCATGCAGGCGTACATGCCCTTCCAGTAAGGTGGCGTCAGGCCGTCTTATTGAATAGAGATTATTTTGAAAAATAGAGCAGAGGAGTGGGTAATAACGTGGTGTATAGGAATCTGGTTTCAACCAGATTTTAAAAAAATGTGTTGCGTTACTTATTGAATGCCCCTCTTATTTCGAAAGATGCAGATCTTAATCAAGGGCTCAAGAGGTGACGCTAGAACAGCCAACGGACTCGCTCTCAGTTATACCGAGAATGTATAGAGTGAAAAAGAAATCACGCAAAGAAGGCCTCTGTTAGGCGACCGTTTTTTGTTCAAAAACGTTCCCATAAAGTATATAAAATCAGAATACAGAGACCCACTAGATTCGAATAAGTAATCGACACTGCAAAATGTAATTCATACCAGTACTAGCGATTGCCAGTAATGAATGGTCTTAATTTACATTTTTTTCGAATTTGTATGCTTTCATAAGTAAGAGGACATTCGTGTGACGTGACAACGCTCGAGCGAACAGCAGAGTCTTATAGGCAACCGGAGAAAGCACCCTCGGAGCAGTTTTCAGCAGGACGGACCCGAAGGGGTGGAGGTCAGTGCAGGCAGTCCACCCAACTCTCTTTAGTATAACCACACTTTGAGTGCCGGACGCACAATAGGCAACACAGTTACAAACTCCTGCGGCATAAGGGCTTCAGAAGTCACCGGTTTACAGCCCGGTAGTAGAATGAGAAGAAACTCTGTGTTTACGTAGGTCCAGGTAGGCACTAATGTGCACAAAATGTAGAAAGTTTCTTTGGAATGCAGCGGGTGGTATAGGAAACATCTAGGAAATAGAGTGAGAATCTGCAGTTCGTGGCGCCTTTGGAAGAGTGAGATTTTTAAGGATTTGTTTTGCCATGTTTTACTTATACCATTCCTTGTTGACTACACGTTGCCTACGATTCACCGTTCGTAAAATCTGTTATTTATGTTTAGGTTTATTTAACAATTTTCCTTGAATCATAGGTAAACTATTGCTATACTGCCCTGCTTCTCTGCTGATATGCTACACAGTTGTGTAAATAAGTCGGAAAGTGCTCTGTTCCTTGAAAATGCAGTCTCTTGAAACACACTAAACAGTTACGTTGTTCAGTAACGGAACGCGTACGATTCTGCAAATATTAAGTTGAAGCTGTGGCTGCAGTCTCAAATCCCCCCCCCCCCCCCCCCCGACCTACTCTTGGCTCTCTCACTCTCTCTCTTTCTCTCTCTGTCTCTCTCTCTCTCTCTCTCTCTCTCTATCTAGCTCTCTCTCCTATCAGTCTCTTTCTCTCCGTGTATGTTTTTATGTTTTGCTGTAAGTATATAGCCCCACATCACTATTAACGGTCGTAAGACTATTTTAGATTTAGTTTTCTTACCATAGACGCAAAAATGAGGTGACTCTCGTAGGTGTGGGCCATGTCAGAAAGTGTAACATAAAAAACATAGAACGTTTGAATATAATACGTACTTCCCTGATCATTTATCAATAGCTTGTCAGAATATACGAAATCATTACAGTAAACGGGAAATGATAATATTTACAGAATTTATACACTATCAGAACGAAACATAGTTAGGCACTTTTAATAAATTTATCATACACAAAATATCTTAATTGACTGTAGTGATCAAATGCTGTCAAAACTCAGATCCAACAGAAGTTTTTCCTCAAGCAGGTCTATCACTCCTTGTTAAGATATTCATCTCTGGAGTAGGAGGAGTTTCGTAACAAAAAGCCTATCAAACCCAGTTTAAACTGTGTTTTATCTGGAACCAAGTTTTTTATGGTGACTGGTAATTTATTGAAAACGTATGCTCCTGAATATTGGATCCCTATTTCGACCACGGTAAATGATTTTAGGTCTTTATGTAGATTGTTCTTCTTCCTAGTATGATATTATGTATTGAGCTAGTGTCCTACTACAAATTTACTGATTCGTCTGAAATTACTCCTGATGCTGTAGAAAACTTCTCGACACAGATATTTTTTCGTATACGCCTTTAATGTCTACCATGAACAGGGCACATTATTTTTGCTGCCTCGTAACAAACGCATGACAAATATTCTTATCAACATAACCATTTCTAGTTGATTGTATAGTTACCTAGAGAAGGATTGCAGAAATAAAAAAGGACACTACATCTTATGTGTGACCTATGATCGTGACCCTCAGTACCAAGTGTGTATTCGGTGCACGTAGTGTGCCTCCACTGACAAGAATGTGATAGCTATGATGTTCAGCAGAACTGATGCGAGCTTGAGACATGAGCTGTGTCCTGTTTGGAATGTCACAGCTGACGTATTTCTCAGCTTTTTGATATTACATGACAACAGTGCCTAAGGACGGAATAGGCCAGTCGTGGGGTTGAAGAGGAGACATTTACCCTTGATTAACGTTCCTATTTGGACCCTTGTAGAGTCCTGCTTGTCTGTACGCTCTGCGATATGTTTTTACGTTGTAGGGAGTACGCGGAACGCTCGCTTGTGTCGCTTATAGCGAGGAAAAAAGTTTTATGATATGGCTGCTTGTATGTTAAAACAATAATGGAAACGCTACTAGTAGTAACAGTTCTGTCGAATGAATGTTTCATTTTCCTCGTATCATTTAATTTTTGTAAATCGCTGCCTTTTATCTGCACAGCAGGGATATAAATGGCAAAGGTGAAGGTGACAAAGAATACTAGAAGCAGAACAGTGAGGTGTTTAACTTCAGTGACGCGATAGTGGATAAAGTGAAAGAATTACGTGGGATTGTAGGCTTTCTCGGCAAATTTCATTTATGTAATCTTGTCAGGTTATCTGCAGAGTAGTGGCATCTTGTTGTCGCAACATTCCGATAAGGCTGCTATTCGTCATCTTCAGGTGAAGTAAAACTGCACTAGATGGCCTAGGTGAAAAAGGTATCAGGAATAGACTGGTGCAGGAGAAGAAAGACTTCTTCAACAAAAGTGCGCTACTGGTGTGAAGTATTGATACGGAAATGAAGAAGGATTTTGAAAATGTACATTTCTTTTCGCCGTTTGTAATAACGGTGAATATTTGTGTGTGTGTGATTGTCGTGTAGAAAATAAGTTAGTCCTATTACTGATTAGTGCATCGGGATCGATAGGTGGAAATTTATTGTTAGGGAAGGAAAAACTGGAGTACCGTCTCTCGTGTAAAGGGGGTGGTTAACGTGTATAGGAGGTGGTTAGCGCGCCTAAGCACGAGGTTCAAGGGAGGAACGGCCGGCAGTCAGTCACTAGCTTTTAGACTGTCAGTGCCTTGGAGCGGAAGAGAGGATAAGCTTTTGAAAAGTTACTGGAAATAAGCTCCGGACGGACATGTAATAGGAGTACTGCAGCACGGCGTGTTTCAGCAGTGCCTTACAGTGTTTCTGCTTGGAAGGAACAATTATATTAGAGCAATTTGTAAGCGAACAATGATTATGCAGTACCGTCCTGTACGGTAACAACTGCAGCTCAACGTATCGCTTGTACTGTTTTACTACATTTGTAAATGTATACAATCGGTATCTCATCCGCTGCGATTTAATACATTTCTTGGAATTTAATCTTCGGGTGTTCCAGGATAGTTTATCTGCATCTTCATGAATACTCCGCAAATCACATTGTAAATGTATAGATGTGATAGTTATTGACTTTAGTCACGTATTGTGTACTAGAATCCTGTTCCTAATCCCGAAAGTTATCTGAGAGTCAATAACTTTGAATGTACCCATAAGGAGCCTATTTCCAGAATTAACTTTTGCTCTAAAGTGAAATGTGTGCTCATATGAGACTCCATATGTGTGTCGCATCGGGATTCAAACTGGAGAGCTTCACCATTCTCGTGCATGTGCCCTATCAACTGAGCTACCCATGCACGACTCACCTTCCATCCTCACAGGTTTATTTCTGCCAGTATCTCATCTCCTACCTTCCTAACTTCAAAGAAGTTTTACTAAAGAGCTGTTTGATTTTGTGAATAATAATAACTTAGAGCTAAAAATAGGAGTAATATCACTAATAAAGTTAATTAAAGATTTTGTTTCTTAAATTGCATTATCAGAACCGAACATTTCCTTGTTGATGGAAATAAAATAATATTTCAGTTTCAACAAGTCAGCATTTTATTTCAGTTTCAACATTTCGTTGACAGGGAACAGCAATTTCATTCAAATTCAAAAAATGGTTCAAATGGCTCTGAGCACTATGGGACTCAACTGCTGGGGTCATTAGTCCCCTAGAACTTAGAACTAGTTAAACCTAACTAACCTAAGGACATCACAAACAGCCATGCCCGAGGCAGGATTCGAACCTGCGACCGAAGCGGTCTCGCGGTTCCAGACTGCAGCGCCTTTAACCGCACGGCCACTTCGGCCGGCTCATTCAAATTCCTTAAATCGTTTATTAATGGTTCTGTCAACAGTTGCAGTATGTATTAGGCTACAAGTTTTGAGCCTGCAACTGTTGACAGAACCATTAATAAACGCTTTAAGGAATTAAATACTTATTTTCCTCTCTGTTCTGAAGGTGTAATTAATTGATACAGAAGTTGAATTTTGGGAATCAGATTTCTGCTTTAGGAGTGTTCCAAAAATTTGTTGCCTTATGTTGTATTGAGAGGCCCCCATATTCTCAATGTTCAATCGCTTATTACTTGTATAGATATCGTAAGAGAATATTCTTTCAATGTTCGATAGTTCAGTTAGGACACGTTATTGTGAGGGAGAGTTTTGTTATTGTGTTCGTATCTCGCTGTAGGAAGGTATGTAGAAGTTGTTGACAGGACGGATTTTGCGAATCTGTCTCTACCTGAGATAAATACTAGACGGTTCCATTTTACCTACTGAATCTCTAAAGTTTAAAGCTATTAACACTTTTTTGAACATTACATGTCCGGTTTGGAATGACGACCGTATTTGTATCTGTCTACAAATAATCACAGCTGGTAAATGAATCCATGTACAAGTACTGCACTCTAGCCTGTATTCTCGAATATAAAATAATGCTATGTTTTGGAGTCGAAACCAACAGACCAACTGCTTAAAATCCATTAGTTGCACGTTCGCTTTCATAAATCCTGGAATACGGTAACAATACTTGTAACTTGCCATTATAGGGATGTGTTAAGACTCCTTGCCACTTTGAGAGACAGGTTAGAGGAACGCCTGCTACGACATCGATGACTAGTTAACTTGGCACTGAGAAAAGTAATAGGGACATCTCTGGAATAGGTGAAACATTATAGGAGATGTAGGGTGTAGTAGTTCGGTAAGTACGAAACGATTAGGCTAAGACACGAAATTACTGAAGACAGCATCATCACGGTCAAAAAACCGCCGACTTAAATAGTATTAGGCACTAGAAACACATACTTTTTTACATCTTTTGGAACCACAGATACCGTATAATTTTAATAGAAAGCAGTTCAAACCACAATGAATTATTTATTTTCAACTCGGGTAACTATCTTCACATCATAGACTCCAGATGACGGTAGGAGCAAGTACACGAAGCCGCCGTATATTACCAACTGGTACCTGTCGTGAATTCAAGAATTAAAAATAAATAATTTCTTGCGATTTGAAGTGCTTTCTATATACAAAAATAATTAAATAAGTAAAAAAACAGGAAGAGATGTTAAGTGAAGGTATAAATAATGCGTTTCCCTTCACGAAGTGGCGCAGTCTCGAAAGGTTACTGGTGCATACTACAGAGAATGTAAGGCTCATGATTTCTTAAGAAAGATGGCTTAGTCATGCACGAACCGATAGATGACTCTGCTGTAGGTTATCGTGATCCTGCAGTAGCTCCTTGCGTCTCCAGGTGGAATTTTCATTGCAATTCTCAAAGCTATTGCTGCCTATTCTTACTCTGCAACTGAGAACCTGCCAACATCATTATCGTTGGGAGTTTTATAAAAAGATATGTTCGCCCCGTGCACTAGTCGAAGACAGAATGTGTTAAGTTACAATAGTAGGCATGGTAGCTCGATCTTAAAGTACTTGACTAGTGTTCAGAACGATTGGGGTCACAGTCGTTGGGTGCAACAAATTTTTTTCACCTCTGGCAACGATTTATTGACGAGAAAAATGCCAAGTTGCAGCGGCGCACGTGTCCAATGTATAAGCATTTTTTAAGGTTAGATTAGTACATGCTGTGAGTGCTTGCTATTTGCTATAGATTCCAAACGCTTAAGAATAATGAGGCGCACGACTGTTTTGTAAGTAGACCCTTTTCAGACTTTCTCTTTAATTATTCTTCGAGCTTAGCGGTTTGCAAAGCTAGAATAATTTCCTTTTCAGTTTGGGTCTTCCGATTTTTTCGAAGGTTGCACTGTCTGAAATCAAAATCACGATATCTATATTATTCCCATGTTACTGTAACGGTTATGGTTTTTCAGATCTAATTTACATTTGTAAACAGCGCACATCAATTATTTTCCAGTGTTCTCATCATGCCCAGAATAAAAACACGACGCTTCAAATAAAGTACAACAAGAAATTTTGGTTAACTGACATTATCAGTGAGTGCAATAGTCGATCTATGAATTTGTACTGTAGCCTTTTTATGAAAATATTTTGATTCGTTGCCATGATCGCTATGTTCATACAATACTGGATTACCGGTTCGGCAAAATAAAATGCCATCATCAGATGCATAAAACCGAGCATTGACAGTTACATGATACAATGATTTACACCACTCTGTCACAATAAGAACATACAATGTGCACAAGATAGAGGCACCAACCTAGTAATGTACTAACTTAGCGATCTTGATAAAACTTGTTGTTGTGGTCTTCAGTCCAGAGACTGGTTTGATGCAGCTCTTCGTGCTACTCTATCCTGTGCAAGCTTCTTCATCTCCCAGTACCTACTGCAACCTACATCCTTCTGAATCTGTTTAGTGTATACATCTCCTGGTCTTCCTCTAGGATCTACGATTTTTACCCTCCACGCTGCCCTCCAGTACTAAATTGGTGATCCGTTAATGCCTCAGAATATGCCCTACCAACCGATCCCTTCTTCTAGTCAAGTTGTGCCACAAATTTCTCTTCTCTCCAATTCTATTCAATACCTCCTCATTAATTATGTGATATACCCATCTATTCTTCAGTATTCTTCTGTAGCACCATATTTCTAAAGCTTCTATTCTCTTCTTGTCTAAACTATTTATCGTCCACGTTTCACTTCCATACATGGCTACACTCCATACAAATACTTTCAGAAATGACTTCCTGACACTTAAATCAATACTCGACGTTAACAAATTTCTATTCTTCAGAAACGCTTTCCTTGCCATTGCCAGTGTACATTTCATATCCTCTCTATTTCGACCATCGCCGGCCGGGGTGGCCGAGCGGTACTAGGCGCTACAGTCTGGAGCCGCGTGACCGCTACGGTCGCAGGTTCGAATCCTGTCTCGGGCATGGATGTGTGTGCTGTCCTTAGGTTAGGTAGGTTTAAGTAGTTCTAAGTTCTGGGGGACTGATGACCTTAGAATTTGAGTCCCATAGTGCTCAGAGCCTACTTCGACCATCATCAGTTATTTTGCTCCCCAAATAGCAAAACTCCTTTACTACTTTAAGTGTCCCATTTCCTAATCTAATTCCCGCAGCATCACCCGATTTAATTCGACTACATTCCATTATCCTCGTTTTGCTTTTAGTGGTGTTCATCTTATATCCTCCTTTCAAGATACTGTCCATTCCGTTCAGCTGCTCTTCCAAGTCCTTTGCTGTCTCTGACAGAATTACAATGTCATTGGCGAACCTCAAAGTTCTTATTCTTTCTATATTAATTTTTACTCCGAATTTTTGTTTCCTTTACTGCTTGCTCAATATACAGATTGAATAACAGCGGGGATAGGCTACAACCCTGTCTCACTCCCTTCCAAACCACTTCTTCCCTTTCATGCCCCTCGACTCTTATTGGGATATACGTAAAAGTTTTACATAAGTAGTCTACAGTACATACAGAATTTTGTTCGACAAACTATGTCCTCGAGGCAACATGAAGTTTCGTGGATTCTTTTAGAATGCAGGAAATTTATTCAAAATGTTCGGATGTGTATGAGTACCTAAAGGACCAAACTGCTGATGTCATCGGTCCCTAGATTTACACACTAATTAAACTAACTTATGGTAAGAATAACACACATATCCTTGCCCGAGGGAGGACTCGAACCTCCGACGGGAGGGGGCGCGCAGTACGTCACATGGCGCCTCAAACCACAAGGTCACCCCACGTGGCGAAATTTATTCACAGTTGTGAATATGAACCAGCATCGCCTGTATATTGTAATGACGACAACGAATATTGTGCTGGATGGGGACTCGAACCCGGGTCTGCTGCTTTAAGCGAGCGGTCACCTTAACCGCTTCTGCTATCGATGCACGAATCACGGCCAGATCCAAACTTTCATAAGTCGCCATCTCTGTGTCACAACCTGCACTCATACGTTACAGATATTCCAATCGAAAAGAGTGCCTTCCGAAATGCATTCACAAAAGAAGACGAAGTAAATATTCCAGAATTCGAATCGAGAACAGCTGCCAACATAAGTAACGTAGAAGTAAATATCCTCAGAGTAGTGAAGCAACTCAAATCACTTAATAAAAGGAAGTCTTCTGGTCCAGACTGTATACCAATTAGGTTCCTTTCGGAGTATGCTGATGCATCAGCTGATGCATTAGCTCCATACTTAACAATCACATAGAACCGTTCGGTCGACGAAAGATCCGTACCAAAACACTGGAAACTTGCACAGGTCACACCAATATTCAAGAAAGGTAGTAGGAGCAATCCACTAAATTACAGGCCCATATCGTTAACGTCGATGTGCAGCAGGATTTTAGAACTATATTGTGTTCGAACATTATGAATTACCTCGAAGGAAACTGTCTGTCGACACACAGTCAACATGGCTTTAGAAAACATCGTTCCTGTGAAACACAACTAGCTCTTTATTCACATGAAGTGCTGAGTGCTATTGACAAGGGATTTCAGATCGATTCCGTATTCCTGGATTTCCGGAAAGCTTTTGACACTGCACCACACAAGCGGCTCGTGGTAAAATTGCGTGCTTGTGGAATATCGTCTCAGTTATGTGACTGGATTTGCGATTTCCTGTCAGAGAGGTCACAGTTCGTAGTAACTGACGGAGTTTCATCGAGTAAAACAAAAATGATTTCAGGCGTTCCCCAAGGTAGTGTTATAGGCCCTTTGCTGTTCCTTATCTATATAAACGATTTGGGAGACAATCTGAGGAACCGCCTTCGGTTGTTTGCAGATGACACTGTCGTTTATCGACTAATAAAGTCATCAGAAGATCAAAACAAACTGCAAAACGATTTAGAAAAGATATCTGAATGGTGTGAAAAGTGGCAGTTGACCCTAAATAACGAAAAGAGCGAGGTCATCCACATGAGTGCTAAAAGGAACTCGTTAAACTTCGGTTACACGATAAATCAGTGTAGTCTAAAAGCCGTAAAGTTAACTAAATACCTAGGTATTACAATTACGAACAACTTAAATTGGAAGGAACACATAGAAAATGTTGTGGGAAGGCTAACCAAAGGCTGCGTTTTATTGGCAGGACACTTAGAAAATGTAACAGTATACTAAGGAGACTGCCTACACTACGCTTGTTCGTCCTCTTTTAGAATACTCCTGCGTGGTGTCGGATCCTTACCAGATAGGAGTGACGGAGTAAGTCGAAAAAGTTGAAAGAAAGGCAGCACGTTTTGTATTATCGCGAAATATGGGAGAGAGTGTCACAGAAATGATACAGGATTTGGGCTGGAAATCATTAAAAGAAAGGCGTTTTTCGTTGCGACGAAATCCTCTCACGACATTCCAATCACTAACTTTCTCCTCCCAATGCGAAAATATTTTGTTGACAGCGACCTACATAGGGCGGGACGATCCCTACGATAAAATAAGGGAAATCAGAGATTGTACGGAAAGATATAGGTGTTCATTCTTTCCGCGCGCTGTACGGGATGGGAATAATAGAGAATTGTGAAGGTGGTTCGATGAACCCTCTGCCAGGCACTTGAATGTGATTTGCAGAGTATCCATGTAGATGTAGATGTAGATCCAGGAAGAACATTTTTATTGAGAGTCGAGAGCCTGGTATTGGCGAATAAACACGTACGCATGTCCGAGGGAACGCGACACCGTCCTTCCT
This sequence comes from Schistocerca piceifrons, assembly GCF_021461385.2. Taxonomy (NCBI): domain Eukaryota; kingdom Metazoa; phylum Arthropoda; class Insecta; order Orthoptera; family Acrididae; genus Schistocerca; species Schistocerca piceifrons. The sequence continues at coordinate 485,855,868 of NC_060143.1, read as the reverse complement.
AAAAACACAGGGACTGCTATTTCGCATCTGGTATGCGACGCACGTGTTTGAAACCTTGAGAAGTTCTTTCAATCATTACGACTATCACCGCCGCGAAAGGGCACTACTTTGAGCAAATTGCAAAGACTACAGAAACAGCTGTCGGTTCCTACTAAACGACCAGGTGGCCTTTCTTATGATGTCGAAAATCTTTGCCGGAACTCCCGATGCCTGCCTGCCCCGAATGGGACCACGTGCTACACAGTTACGGAAAAGTTGAGCTTGACAGACGTACTTCCAACGACTCACCTATGACGGTGGCTGCGAACTGTCGTAGCACGGACATGGTGGGAGGCGTCGTCTTGTTGCGTGTCGGCGGCAAGTGGCGGCGTCGCCGACGCGGGCGTCGTTTTTATAAGTGACGCCGCGACCCGCACTCATGATCTTCGCCCCGCGGGCGCCGCACCAGAAAACAGCGTGAGTCGCTTCGAGCGAGAAGAAAGGAGGGGTGGGGGTGGGGTAGGGAGGCGGATGTTTTGGTGTAAGGTAGGTCCTCAGCACCGCTCGCCTCAGAGCAGGAGCTCCTCCCGCCAAGTGGACTGCTGCTACTGACTCCCACTCCGCGCAGACGCCTCAGCGTCTGGTAAACACCATATATACTTCACAACGCCGTGACACGGCGGGGAGTCACCGACAGCGACGTTGGGTACACCAGCTATAAATAACACTCCCGAAATCCGCTGAAAATTTCGAAATCGGAGATGCGAACAGTATTCAGTAAATCAGTCGCCTCACTGGAATTCATACAGGAGGTAACGATGATCGTTTTGCTTCTTAGAAGGTATCTCGTCAGTGAAACGAGCTCTGGGAAGGAGGATAAGTCGACCGGGATTTTACTTCCAGACGGATCACCAGGTACACTTTGTGAAAAGTGAGAAGATGGCGAATTTTTAAATCCAAATTAACCAACTTATTGTGGCGTTCGCTGTGTTATTAAGTGGTTTGGTATTTAACTAATTTGTAAATGAGAATGAGAATGTTATTTCATTACAGTGAGTAATCACAAAATAATTTTTTCTCCCGGCTAAAGATTTGGTCAACTTGCTAAAGAAATCCAAGTTAACGTTGTGTTAAAGTGTTGTCTGTAAGTTGTGTAAGTGTCACTAAATCACAGTTCATACAACAGATTCTATACAACTATTTATTATGATGGAAACAGTTATCTTCAGCAAAATGATAATTAAAACCACCGAATATCAGCCGCGCACAACACTGACGCATGTTACCTCAAACAATGTTCTTCGCAACTCGTGCGTAATTAATTTCGGCTCCATGCATCAGCAAGAAAAGTTTTTTATATGGATCGTGCTATGAGCGCTGTTTTTAAAGAGCCAATCTGATTCAAATTATTTTCATTAAAATGAGTTCGGGACTACCGGTGCACAGTTATTTTTACACATTTTTATTACCTTCGGCATTTATGTCTGCAGAGTTGCGTAATTTGAATTTGCCGCTGAGATAGTTGTTAATATGGTGGCAGACAACTGACAGAGACTTTGTATTGTTAGAGCAAATTTCCTTTTAACAGATTAAGTATTTGAATTAATGATTAATAAAAGTGGTTCAAATGGCTCTGAGCACTATGGGACATAACATCTGAGGTCATCAGCCCCCTAGAACTTAGAACTACTTAAACCTAACTAACCTAAGGACATCACACACATCCATGCCCGAGGCAGGATTCGAACCTGCGACCGTAGCGGTTGCGCGGTTCCAGACTGTAGCGCCTAGAACCTTCGTCCGCACCGTCTGACAATGGTTATTAAACTTTACTTTTATATTGTGCACTATTTAGGTTAATTTTCATCAAGCAAACCTTTGATACTTTAGTAAGAAACACAGATAAAAATGCGATACAAACCGCTATCAACAATGGCTGCGCTTCTTGCAACGGAAAGAAATAATTAACACAGATAATGCTTATTGAGAGAGAGATTAAAGTTATAAATAATTATTCACTCATATTTATAATAATAATGAATTACATTCGAAAGTAATAATTAACAAATAATTACAATTTCTTAAAAGACCTCAGTTTGATATGCGTCTTGCGTCCGCAACCTACAAAAGCCAACAAAAAAAAGGTAAAAACAACGGAAGACAAACGCAGATCATAAAAGGAATTTACAATTATCATTGTCTTTGTATGATACACATCGATATGTCCAATTACATCATAAAATATTATATAACTAATTAATATTTATCATCGTTTTGTTTTATTTCACTGTTTTTCCACATGTCGGATCGATAATGTTTATAACTGTTTGAGGCATAATTTCCTCTCGTCGCACTGTAGCTAAAATTTATCTCGTGGATGTTACACTATTCTGCGGGAACCTTCGGAACTCATACTAGGTGTTATGTCGAACATCATGAGGAATTTGCCTCCTTCCAGCTCATATTTATCTAGATTCTCTAACGCAGTGGACTGTGAAACATGGTTAGAAAGGTGCGCTCGTCTGCTTTGCTACCAAAAAAACTGTAAGGGGGCGGAAGGCCCAAATTGCAAGCCCCTGTCTATAGCAACAGTTTGTTGAAGCATCTCTAAACTTCTGGTAAGCTCCAACAGTATGCGTTCGCAGAAGAAAGGAGCCTCCTCTAGATGAATAAGCTCGGGTTCGCTGCATTTCGCTGATGTGAAACACTTCTACATCTACATCTACATCCATACTCCGCAAGCCACCTGACGGTGTGCGGCGGAGGGTACCTTGTGTACCTCTATCGGTTCTCCCTTCTATTCCATTCTCGTATAGTTCGTGGAAAGAGAGATTGCCGGTATGCCTCTGTGTGGGCTCTAATCTCTCTGATTTTATCATCATGGTCTCTTCGCGAGATATACGTAGGAGGGAGCAATATACTGCTTGACTCCTTGGAGGAGGTATGTTCTCGAAACTTCAACAAAAGCCCGTACCGAGCTACTGAGCGTCTCTCCTGCAGAGTCTTCCACTGGAGTTTATCTATCATCTCCGAAACGCTTTCGCCATTACTAAATTATCCTGTAATGAAGCGCGCTGCTATTCGTTAGATCTTCTCTATCTCTTCTATCAACCCTATCTGGTACAGAGCCCACACCGGTAAGCAGTATTCGAGCAGTGGGCGAACAAGTGTACTTTAACCTACTTCCTTTGTTTTCGGACTGCGTTTCCTTAGGATTCTTCCAATGAATCTCAGTATGGCATCTGCTTTACCGACGATTAATTTTATATGACCATTCCATTTTAAATCACTCCTAATGCCTACTCCCAGATAATTTATGGAATTAACTGCTTCCAGTTGTTGACCTGCTATATTGTAGCTAAATGATGAAGGGTCTTTCATTTTATGTATTCGCAGCACATTACACTTGTCTACATTTAGATTGAATTGCCATTCCCTGCACCATGCGTCAATTCGTTGCAGATCCTCCTGCATTTCAGAACAATTTTCCATTGTTGCAGCCTCTCGATATACCACACCATCATCCGCAAAAAGCCTCAGTGAACTTCCGATGTTATCCACAAGATTATTTATGTATATTGTGAATAGCAACGGTCCTACGTCACTCCCCTGCGGCATACCTGAAATCACTCTTACTTCGGAAGACTTCTCTCCATTGAGAATAACATGCTGCGTTCTGTTATCTAAGAACTCTTCATTCCAATCGCACAATTGGTCTGACAGTCCGTATGCTCTTACTTTGTTCATTTAATGACTGCGGGAAACTGTATCTAACGCCTTGCGGAAGTCAAAAAACACGACATCTAACTGTGATCCCGTGTCTATGACCCTCTGAGTCTCGTGGACGAGTAGCGCGAGCTGGGTTTCACACGATCGTCTTTTTCAAAACCCATGCTGATTCCTACAGAGTAGATTTCTAGTCTCCAGAAAAGTCATTATACTCGAACATAATACGTGTTCCAAAATTCTACAACTGATCGACGTTAGAGATATAGGTTACAGTTCTGCACATCTGTTCGACGTCCCTTCTTGAAAATGGGGATGACCTGTGCCCTTTTCCAATGTTTTGGAACGCTACGCTCTTCTACAGACCTACGGTACACCACTGAAAGAAGGGGAGCAAGTTCCTTCACGTACTCTGTGTAAAACTGTGACTGTGCGTTATTCACTAGCGATATATTGAAAACAGCAGAAGCCTCTTTCTCCCTTTCTTCATTTATTGGTTTTTCGAAAGGATTTCTTATTGAACCACGTTCTCGGCTGATAATCGTTTCCACCCGAACTCCGACGATCGTTCGAGTTAGGTTTTTATTCTCTTTCGCCGTCCTCAGTCTCGGTGCCTTGCTTCCAACCCACATACAACGATCGTGAAAGTTTTTCCGCTATGTACTTCTGTTGACTATGCTGGCATTAGTAGCTCACAGATAGTGGCACATGTAAGTGAAATTACAATCAAATGAAAACCCCCTGGCTGCATACATGCGTTGATATAAGTCAATGGCTACAGTTGAAAATGTGTGACCCGACCGGGACTCGATCCCGGGATCTCCTGTTTACATGGCAGACGCTCTATCCGTCTGAGCCACCGAGGACACAGAGGATACTGTGACTGCAGGGACTTATCTCTGGCACGCCTCCCGTGAGGAAGATGGTATCCGTTCTACGTGGTGCTGTATGATTGACATACAGTATATTGGTAGTCTCATGTCCAAACAACACAATTTTGCGTTAAAGTAGTACTAGCACGACTGGAGACCTAAGATGTTTACCGCGTAACTGTATCCTTGAAAGAACACGGAGGTGTGTTCGTTCTATTTCCTGTACAATTTTTATGGGAAAACTTTTATGCACAATGGCTTTGTTACTTTCAGAGGATCAGAGTCGTTCTCTGATAGAAGATTCTGATTTGAATGGCATTTTGCCAGAGTTTACTGCGCTTTGTAGATTCTACAAAGAGCAGTGCTGTGAGCACCAGACACCGAAAAAGAATATTATGGACCTACTAGTCAGGATGTCTGTGGCAGAGGCTATAATGACCTTTTTTGAAAAGAAAAGGAGACTTCTGTTAAAAATGTGTTAGGCACCTCCAGAAAGGCAAAATTATACAAACGTCATCCAAACCAAGGTCTAGAAAATCGATACGACGGGAATGATCACTGACTAACAGTTCACTACATTTTATACCATGAACATGTCAACTCGAGTAGTGCAATAGCAGAACTAAAGCAAAACATATCGAAACAGGACTTCTGTCTTGCAAAGCGAAGGTGTGTTTCACTTTCGCAAAAACCGAAGCAGTCTGCACCATTGTTTGTGTGGGAAAGGTTACGAATTTGTTGTGACTGACATGATACGGAAGTGATAGCGTCGTGCATTGTATTGTAGAAAGTTATGGGTCGCCTGTTGGCCAACGAACGATTACACGCTATCGGACAGGAGATCCTCCATGGATCGCTTTTGAGGCACAACGGCGGACGACGTATCAAGAACATCACAGCCTACGAGAACACGAGAATAGTGTAACCGATTGCCTGAACCGTGCCATTACTGACATGCCTGTAGCGTCGCTCCATGTGCTTTTCGCAACTATTGTAGCCTGGCCACAGTGTGTTTCTTACCTGCACACGTCTCCATATTCGAACGTCCAGTGATGTAGTCCTTGTTTCATCACTAATATCTGTGCCCTGCTACGTTTAATGAGCAGACTTGCTCATACGGGCTCGTGATACCTACCTCCCGTAATGACGAGTTGGAAGGCATAGCTGTTCACAAGTTATTGTAACGCAGTATTGAATGGGAGACTTATTTACAGCAATATGACACTGATACAGCGATGAAGTTTTGTTGCACTTTCCACCTTTTTAATAAATTTAACTAGGAGTTTGGCGACTCTTTTCAAAATTGTTTAGGCTTTCGTGGCCACTTGTTGACAAACTGCCTATTTGCTTCTGTCTCGGGTTCTTCGGCCAACGTTCGTCTGATGATTTTACTGACGTTTCGCCAGCACGAGTGGCTGGCATTGTCAAAGCCTCACCCTCCATTGCCGGTGCTGAACTGGAGCCGCGCTCGCGACCGCAGACTATATGTACCTGGCGCGCCAACGTCCGAGGGCTTCTCCGCACTTGGCCGACCGGTTCTAGGCGCTCCAGTCTGGAACCGCGCAACCAGTATGATCGCAGGTTCCAATCCTGCCTCGGACATGAATGTGTGTGATGTCCTTAGGTTAGTTGGGTTTAAGTTGTTCTAAGTTCTAGGGGACTGATGACCTCATATGTTAAGTCCCATAGTGCTCAGAGCCATTTGAACCATTGTTGGCTTCTCCGCGGTCATTTCCGGTGCGGTTCTCCTCTTGCTACCTGCGACGGTCGTTCACTGCAGTACAGCAAGCCAGGATCCGTTTACCTTAAGGCTTTCTTCTTTCTTGTTGAAGCTATTGCCGTGTTTGTGTATTACTACAGCTTCTCTGAACAAGCGGATGTGATAGTGCTTCTCTACAGCCAGAACTGCCGTGTCGGTGAAGCACAATCACACCCTCTTGTTCAGAGAAGCTGTAGAAATACACAAACACGGCAATAGCTTCAACAAGAAAGCCAGAACTTCCGTGTCGCTGAAGCACAATCACACCCGCGTGTTCAGAGAAGCTGTAGAAATACACAAGAAACAAGAAATCTTTAAGGTAAATGGATCCTGGCTTCCCGTAGTGCAGCGAACGACCGTCACAGGTAACAAGAGTAGGACTGCACCGGAAATGACTGCGGAGAAGCCCTCGGACGTTGGCGCGCCAATTACATATAGTCTGCGGCTGCGAACTCGGCTCCAGTTCACCGCAGGCAATGGAGGGTGAAGCGTTGACAATGCCAGCCACTCGTGCTGTCGAAACGTCAGTTAAATCATCAGACGAACGCTGGCCGAAGAAACGGAGACAGAAGCAAAGAGGATTGCTTTTCAGTTGTGATCTCTGTGAAGGTTTTTGGGGTGCAGATTACAAAAAATACACAAATTAATTTCCGTCATCAATTACACTGTAAGCTACGAACATTTAATGTACCGCTCACAGTGCACCATCCCTACCACGAAATGTTGACTTCAGTATAAACACTTATCGTATGTTTACAGTATATGCTACAGTGGATACGAGTTTTAGGAGAACCAGACAAATCGGCTTGTTGACTCTGTGCGTGATGCGTCAAATTAATTAGTCTGTCGGTTTGTGGTACTAACTGAGGCCGGAGCGAGAAGCGCTGCTGAAAAGTTACTTGCTTTTATTTGTGGTGGAGGCTAATTATAAGAATAAAAATACACTTCATAAAGTTTATGCCTGTTATCCACCTCAGTAATCATATGAAGCACAGTTCGTGTCCCCCTGTACAAAATAACTACAGTAGGTGTTCAAAAATGGTTCAAATGGCTCTGAGCACTATGGGACTCAACTGCTGTGGTCATCAGTCCCCTAGAACTTAGAACTACTTAAATTTAACCAACCTGAAGACATCACATACACCCATGCCCGAGGCAGGATTCGAACCTGCGACCGTAGCAACAGCGCGGTTCCGGACTGGAGCGCCTAGAACCGAACGGCCACCGCGGCCGGCACAGTAGGTGTGTCCACGGGAGTTGTGGATTTGAGGAATTACAGATGGGGACTCGAATCATTTGCAAGTAAGTGGACGTAGGCAGTACTCACTACCAGACCACCCCTGATTATCGACCGCGGTCCCTGTCACCAACACTCACCGGCCCACGGCCGTTAACTCTGACGGCGGATGTTTTCCCAAAGCGATGTCCTCGCGTTACGCTCCGCCTGCACAGTGTCACGTGAAAAATGCCGCGTCAGCACGACCGCATAAATTAAGTGTTTCATGCGTCGGGCTCCCACCACCCCTCTGCGACCAAGTGCGCTGGTATCGTTCACCTTATCCATCCTACACACGAATGGTACGCCGATTGTCAGTACAAAATTAATACCAAATTTGGTATCACTCTTTGAACGACGGCTTTATCGAGTCATTTCCTGTGCATTTGACCACATCAGTATAAATTCCTCGCGAAAGAAGAAGAGAAAAAAAATACAAAGATAAAACTCTGCTGTTTATATAACAGCAGTGTTGATGTATTCAATCATCTCTTTGTGTCTGTCTGTTATTCACTTGATCGTGCAATCACGAGCCTCTCCATTTTTGGAAGAAGCAATCGATTCCGCATAAGCCTAAAGCCGAATTAAAATGTGGATAACTACAAGTCTCTGCTAAGAATGCTGAAGACTCCATACTCAGTTATCAAAATTTTTCTGTTAAGTTTGTTAATCGTTTGATTAGTAATAGTGGTCACCAAAAGCGAAGATGAAACTAGCCAAAGTGCTAATAAAAATAATTTGCATGAAAGAACATGATCCCTACCGAGTGGAAACGGGAGTTGGTCTCACTGGACAAACCCTACAGAAAAATTAAATTACTCGTCGCCATGGTGTATGTATTCCGTGATAGCATATACACTACAATTAGGTAATTTTGCGGCACAGAAACAAACCCTGCTAGTAATCAAATTTAATTATCATGAATCACGTTGCCTAGTAATTTGGAAAACTCCCATACAAAAACCCCGTACTATAATTACCGAAATTTTAACAGATTTGCGCACGGAATTGCTCTGACGATCCAACATATTAGAGCTTATCGTAATAGATTTACACTAGGCAGAATTTTTCGCTCTTCAGATTATTGCTTGAAAACGCTTGGCGATACAATATTAAGAAGAAAGAATGAAATACACTTACCAAAAACCAAATACAACTCAACACAGCGAAATTCAGTGATATAAATACGCAGATATTAAAAAAAATAACGTAAGAATTTTGCTTTATGATGTAAATGATCCTTAATGCTTTTTATTTAATGATACAGTAGACTGGAAATCAGTTCCTTTTGAGAAATTAAACGAAGTTCGTTTAAGTTTAATATCTGCAGCTATTAGGAAAAATAAATTTCAGTTTCTCAGTATTATTTCTTTGATATTTTCTTTCAATTAACGTATATGATTTATCTAAACATTAAACAGAATAATAAGAACCTATGTCAGGTAATAAAGTCTCTGAACAGTAATGTACTCTACCGCAGGCAAACTACAATTACAGAAAAAATTATGTTCTGCAAATAATTTGATAGAACATAATCCGGATTTAGAATAGCCAACTCTGATCTTACACATATCCCAACAGTACCAGTGGGGCGATTTATGTTCTGCAGATAGCAGTTAACGCCACCGCGCTTTTTGTTAAAAATGATTTATTTGGGATAAAAAAGCTCAACTTGTGACGGCTTACCGTGCTAATTACTTCGTCCTGTAGTATCTAATTGATTACAAGTTTCGTTTCACAGTTTAGAAGTATGAAAATATGATATGTAGAAACTTTTTAGACGGATTTCTGCGAAGTTTTTATTGGTGTTAGATATAACTATACTTTTGGGAATACAAAATCCATAATATATGATTAAAGATTTTATTGAATCGTTAAAAGCACTTTCTACATACTCTTTGACGTACTAGGTGATTCATGAACCGTGTTCTCATTCTCTATTGCATCTGGCGACCAGGATTAACGCAGTTGAGAGTTGCGATTTCTCCAGATTACCGCACAAGGCGTATTGGGAGAATTCTGCCGTTCTCAATTCAAATTACTTTGACAGGGATGTCTTACGACACGGGTAACGATACGTATTTAAGAAATGTTCATTCAGAACTATTTCCGTAAATAATGACTCTTCTTTCCTTCCTTCTTTATCTCAGTTGAATCAGTTACCCATATTGCTAATAAACCAACTGTCACGACACAGACGGATCGAGATGCGAGTGACGCATGAAAGAAAAAATGAAACACAGCACACATACAACTCACGAAGGTCAGGCTGTATCAAAAAGAAACATCCGATTTGGCACATCTATATTTCTGAAACTAATAAATACATACAGTAAATTGTGTTTTTTGATGAAAGGGAAACTCAAAAAACTTTTTCTCATACCATTTCATAGGTGTTCAATATGCCCCCCTTGAGATTCACGGCATATGTCAATGCAGTATTCAAATTGTTCCCACACTACAGCGAGCACGTCTTGAGCGACAGCTTCCACAGCTGTTGTTGGGCGATGTCTCAGTTCATTCATTCTTGTTGGTAACGGAGGCACATAAGCAGAGACTTTTATAAAAGCAATAATCACAGTTAGGTAAGGCTGAATTGACATTCTTCAAAAACAGTCGCTGAAAATGATGAACAAAACTCTAAACAACAATACTGGTCGTTGCGGAGGGCGGAGACGTGAGAGGGGAAATACCGAGGTAATTGACGCTCGGCGCTACCAACAGAAACTGCATCGTTTAACTTCATCACACAATATTGACTTTGCAACTGCCACGTCGCCGGCGCTTGCGGAAATGAAAAAAACAGGGAAGTCGACATGAAGTATTCCCCGGACAAATCCGATATGTGACGAAACCGAACGATGGACCCATAAGACACCTTTTACTGTGCCACTTACATGCGGTTACCATTACTAGCAAAGTGGTTATCGGGATGCGTGAACGTGCATCGTCTTCAGTTGTTGCTCTAAGGGGGGATAAGCAGACAGCTAGTAGTTGATGTACAGACTATTTAATAATAAATCAGTAGTTAAATATACAAATCCAATACCAGTAGTATATTTACAATCTGCAGACGATATTTTTATAGGCAGGTACGTCGATGCTTTTACCTCCGATATATCGGTGTCTTGTCGATATTTCTGGAGCCAGTAATGATATTTCATTTAAATATCGATATATCGGATTCGTGATATTTTCAAAAATAACAGAAGTCCTAACGGCAACCGACGAGATTCATCGCAATCGGAATGATGAACTCCTGTGAGGAAATCTTCAGATAAGACACACACTGCTGTGTGGCATATTACGAGAACGTGTACAGGCCATCATTTAAAAACTGCGGTACAGAAAACTGTGTGTAGTTGGGTGCCTCGAATGCTCACTCCTGTTACGGAACAGACGAGACTGGACATCTGTCAATAATTTCTTTTGCGTTTTGAGCGTGGAGGTGATACATTCCTTAACACCACTGTGACTGGTGATGAAAGCTGCGTTCACCATTTTGACCACGAAAACAAGAGAGAATCAATGGAGTTCGGCTACAAAGGATCACCATGCCACCACAGCAGGCTAAGTCCTGCTCACGATGTTGTAGGATGTTCAAGGTGTGCTTACACGCACTAACAAACTCTGCAGCGTACAGCGAGACTCTCATAAAACTGAAACCACAAACTGGAAGTGTTCGTCCACAAATGAATACTATCTCCTTCAACAGGAGAATGGCAGAACACATACGAGCGCAGCAACATCTGCAACAGTGCGTCGCCTTGGGCTCGTTGTCATCGATCACGCTCCATGCAGTCGACACTTGAGTACTCCAATCTTCACCTATTTCCATAACTTTAAGAACATTTCGAGGACTTTACTTTGACAGGAAGGAGTAGTGCAAGCAGAGGTGTGTTCGCGGCTCCGTCAACAATGTCAAACATTCTACAGTGACGATCTCAACAACCTGCTCTCTCTTTGGGAGGAATGTGTTCATCGCCAGGGTGACAATCCTAAGAAATAAATATTTAGGCATGAGGAATAAAGATGTGCAATGTTAATAAATCTGTGTCATTCAAAAAGCTTTAAGAGTTTTCACACAAAAAAATGAATTCGTCATCAATTTTCACCACGCCATCGTACAAGCGTAGATGCTACAGCGTCCCAGGAGTGGACGACTGCGCAATACACAATGGTCTCCCTTTCGAGTTACATTGTCACTTTATTGCTAACTGCGACACCTTTATTTCTTAGTGAAATCCAAAGCACTTTTATTCTTCTGTTACTTTTTTCAGCTTCTATCCTCTCAATGTTGTCAATTATAATAGCGGATGATGATTTAGTGACTTTACTGATAATCGATACCGTCGTTTAATCAACATAATAATTACTACGTATTATTTTCTTGAAGGTGCATTTAATTTCCGGCGATACTCTTGAATTTTTCTATTCACGCTGAAAATTTTCCACCACCAATCCCAGTAATTAGTGTTAGATGAAAATTTCTGGGTGGTACGGTACAGATAAAATTGGATGATCCGTATGTTTTGTTCATTCATAGAAAGTTTTTTTTTCAGTCGTTTGTTGAACACAATTCGGCTCTCTTGCTCAGTTCAACTGAAACTTGTAACGTTTGACCAATATTACTGACTCATGACAATTAATATTATAATTTGAGTAGTTAAACGGTTTCTAGTACTTGGAGATGTATATTAAAAATATGTCCCACTGGGCAGCTATCTGGAGCGGTGTTACATCAAGATTCTTAAGTTGGCAATAGGAGGAATATCGCAGGCACAAGTGTATTTCGGCGGACACGTAATGTCTGAAAAAGAGCGGGAAGCAGTTGAGTGGAAAGATCATTTTGAGCGTAGCGCTGTGTTAAAATGTGTATTTTTTAAAAATATATTCTCAAGGGAACATTATCTGTTGTTTAAGTTTTACATACATACGAAACCGCAAAATATATTTGTAGAGCTAGATTCCAAACAAATGCAGTTACGAACTGTAGTATGTTGGTGCGAACGAGAAGCAGAAACCTGCAATGGTGATGCTGAAGAAAACAGAAAATGGCAACATGCCGTAATAATCTACACACAATCGTTAACAGAAATTATGGATGTAACATCGATTTTTTACTGTCAGCCCATACTGTGTCAAAAATGGTCAAAAATTCCTAACTTCATTTACAACTTTCAAAGTATCCGCTGAGCTGTGCTGATGCATGTAAAACCGTGTTCCTACAGTGATTGAAGACATATTTTTTCTTGTAAGAACTGTCTCGTTTCAAACCCTCCGTGCTCAAAATTAAAGGCATATTCTACAGATTCTGCTTTAGCTGCACACATTCCGCATGATTGTAAATATTCAGCCAAATTGAGCCTTTACAGCGGTATTTGCGTTTCGATACCTTCGCGTTACTTGCATTGATTTTAAGCTGTTGGATATGTGGCAGCTCTTGTGTCATAAATACGTACGCCATTCGGAAGAATTTACCTCTTTCGTCAAGCCACAGTATTTTGTGGCTAACACACTGCCAACAACATCGACATAGTATCTACCTACATCAGACTTAATTTACAACCCAAAAAAATAAATAAATATAGAATGAGATTTTCACTCTGGAGCGGAGTGTGCGCTGATATGAAACATCCTGGCAGATTAAAACTGTGTGCCCGACCGAGACTCGAACTCGGGACCTTTGCCTTTCGCGGGCAAGTGCTCTGCCATCTGAGCTACCGAAGCACGACTCACGCCCGGTCTCACAGCTTTACTTCTGCCAGTATCTCGTCTCCTACTCGCGAAAGGCAAAGGTCCCGAGTTCGAGTCTCGGTCGGGCACACAGTTTTAATCTGCCAGGATGTTTCAAAATAAATATAGATTACCAACATTTCGAAAGTGATATTCTGTGCATCAACAAGATGAATGTCTGTGATCATGTATCCCAAAGTGAAACAGAATGTTGGAAATGCAGGTGGACGGCGTAGGTTATATCCAATCAGAAAGATTCCCAACAATTAGTAATAAAATTACATTCATAAATACGAATAAATAGCGGAGTGTGCGCTGATATGAAACATCCTGGCAGATTAAAACTGTGTGCCCGACCGAGACTCAAACTCGGGACCTTTGCCTTTCGCGGGCAAGTGCTCTGCCATCTGAGCTACCGAAGCACGACTCACGCCCGGTCTCACAGCTTTACTTCTGCCAGTATCTCGTCTCCTACTCGCGAAAGGCAAAGGTCTCGAGTTCGAGTCTCGGTCGGGCACACAGTTCTAATCTGCCAGGATGTTTCAAAATAAATATAGATTACCAACATTTCGAAAGTAATATTCTGTGCATCAACAACATGAATGTCTATGATCATATATCCCAAAGTGAAACAGACTGTTGGAAATGCAGGTGGACGGCGTACGTTATACCCAATCAGAAAGATTCCCAACAATTAGTAATAAAATGACATTCATAAATACGAATAAATACTCAACTTAACTGATGATTCTTCTTGTGTAATGTTTAGCACAATTAGACGTTTGAAATTATTACAAGTCTTCTAAAATATTAAAGTCCTATCTTTGTGCCTCTGAGTGATGCCTACGTAGAGTCCACAGCTGGCCTACGATTTTACGGAGTCTCGGAGACGACAGACGGACACTGTAGCTTATAGACTCGACGGTAACTGTAGTCTGTACACGATACGGCGCACTGTAGAAAACTGTCCACCGTAGCTCAGTGCTCCGGTATTTAACGAGGCATCGACCAATCGCGTGATCCCCATGGGTTGGCAACTTCGTACCCTGGCGGACCTCGGTATAGTTCGTACTGCCAAACCCTGTTGCCCTACGGGTGTTTCGTGGGCGTTTTATCGATTATGGTGCGGTACTCTCTGGATTCATGAGTACCGTTACCACACTGACAGATTTCGGTCCTGTAGTCACGGTGATTTAACTTTTTCGGTATCACGAGATGTTCACGTTCAAAGCTGACAACACCGCTAAATGGACAACACATAAGATAGCGTTAGTTTTGATCCTATTCGAGTCATGGGGTCCAACAACCTCCTTATATGCGCTTCCGATGTCACGGAGAAGATCATTTCGTACGGGCCACAGTATTGTGGGACACTGTGAAAACCTACCCGAGCGTCCGCTACAGGAGACTACAAGGAATGCCGCCTTCAGAATCTAATTTTAGCAAATTGGCCACAGTAATGCGATGACACGATAACGCAAGCCTGTGCTGTTACCTAAGAGGAATCCTATCGTTTATAGTCAAATAAATTGCTCTAAGAGAGAGAATCCACCGTACTGTGCGAGTTCCACAGCTGACCAAACGACATGAAGTACAAACTGCATGCAACAAAATTGATATTCGTGCCGATTAATGCGTATTAAAATCATCAGGAATTACAGAACTTGTTAAAACACACCGACGGCAGGAAACGGTGGCGTTTAAAGCGAAAATAAATGAAAGAACTTTAAGATTTAAGTCCCCGACTGCAACAAAGATATTATAGTGGAGCCCTAAGTCGGAATGGGTAAGGACGGGAGAAAGAAAAGAATGGCATACTTGGCTCAAAAGATCCAGCCGGTATTTTCCTTAAACGATTAAGGAACCCATTGAAAACCTTATTCTAAACCACCGTCTTTCTTTATGCGACCAGAGGGCGGTAACAGACGGGCCATTTCGCTCGGTCGTTAAAAGCACGTAAGGCGGCAGTTCCCTTCTGCTGGAACCGGACTGTTAGCGCGCTGGCGTTGTATTCTTACAGTAGGCAGCTATGTGGGATATATGAGGAGTAGCTACGGGAGCATGTACATCTCATTACTGCATTAGTGCAGCCGACAGACGGCGCTACAGTCAGAAAAACCGTGTCACGAAGCCGGCTCCTTTTCCTGACCTCCTAATTACTTGTGAGTCCCAAAAACACGGTAGTGTTCCTGTCTCCTTCCGCAGGAGACGGCCTAGTATAAGGGCGTTGTTAGCTGTTCGTAGGCGACTGTAGTGAGAAGTGTCAAACTAATGAAAAAAACGAGAAATACTGGATAAACAATACAACGGATAGCGATCAGATACATGTCTATTGCTGATCGCTAACAACTTGTATGTGGATGTGTGTGTTTGTGTTTGTCAGCGTTTTGATAAACTGTAAGGCATGTGAAGGAACTTAGTGTAAGTGTCCTGCTGTAACTCGTCCATTATGTAGAGATTACAGGATGGGGTTGTAATTAAACCTTCGATACTTGAGCCAGTGTAGACGAATAACTATTTATTGTATGGGTACCAAACTTGTAGGAACAATGTTCAGACTGCACTGCAGGATTTGTGTCGTTAGTGCTGTTTTAGAGCCGATTGTACAAAGCATTTAACTTAAGGTTAAGACAGAAAATGACCTCAAATCAAACTGAACCTGGAAATTTTCGTTGTATAACGTTGATCCTAAATCATATCGTCGTAAAATCGGATCATGTTTGACTGGCGAAAATTGACGGTTCAAATTCAGGCTCAACTCTAATCGCCAGTTTAAAGTGTAGTGGAACTGCGATTCATCGCTTTTGTTTTTAGCAGATACCAACTCAAATAATGAAAAAAGTTGTTATTAACACAAAAAATGGAAAGTAAATATTTGACTACGGCTTTCCGCGCCGCTCATGCTCAAAATGCTTTTTTTTCGACCCGCGACGTTAGGTTAAGGACATTACCAGCTACCGTTTGTACTTAATGATCAATCTCATAACAGCTCTTGGAAGACGACTCGTAATTTATGTGATTAGTTCAAAGGCATTTTATAGACACCTAGCACCAGAGTAAGAAAGGCAAATTAGAAATCTTTGCAATGAATTTTGACTGCAGCCAATAACGATTCAACATCACTTTTACTTGTTCTCTTTGGGATCGGCTTGCAGTAACTACGCAATTCGTGTTAAACTTTAAACCACCGATCGCCTCCTTAAACTGCTACTACAATTCCAAATGCATTGATAAACAGAACATAAGAAGGTATGTTGAAATAAACTAACCACTTTTTTCGCTCACTTATGTCTTTATATTGGCCCTGCATAACTGCCAGCAGCAAATCGTTCTCGTCTTTAGAGAAGTTTGACGATCGCTCCTTCTTCTGTTTGCTTGCTCCCATGGTTATACTACGACACCTTCGACAATAAATACTACGTGTCTGCGGTGTACGATAAATATCTGCCGTCGAAGGGCCATAATTGTGTCGATAGCTGGTTTCAGCCGTGTTGCCAAGCATGTTACGTGCTGTCTAATATGCATCGACCCTTAGTGTCACGATTCGCCGCTAGACACCGGTAGAGCAGAGTGTCGATATTTCAAGAATACCGAAAATTTGAGCCTCGTAAACGAACACTAGGTGCAGAAGTAGGAAACCGGACTTTGGCTGCAATAATTTCACGTCTGTTGTTTGAAACTGATAAACAATATTTCATTCAAAATAATCTCTATTGCTATTTATATGTTTCTTCCACCTCTCTGGCTGGCTAAGACTGCAACACAAAAAAAAGAACAAAAACAAAAAAAAGTTCTTTCAAGCGAACCAGTCACGAATTCAAGCGTTGTTCAGCTAGAGCGTGTCCCAGTGATGCAAATTGCAAATAGATGATAATGGGAGGTATCCGAGTGTGTGGAATAAGCCGCATGCCCTAGTATGTCCCAATTGAACGCCTCGATCGCTTCCCTGACCCGTTTTGCTGTATGTGATGGGGAGTTATCATGGCGCAATATGACTTTGTGTTGCCTTTTTCCATATTCCTGTCCTTTTTCACATAGTGCCCGATTTACATCGGTAATTTGCTGTTGGTAGCTATCAGTGTTAACGGTTCCACCAGGTTTTAGCAGCTCATGATAGATGTTACTCTTCTGATCTCACCAAACGCGGACCATCGTCTTCTTTCCAAAACGATTTGGTCTTGCACTGGATGTCGATGGTTCGTCTGGCTTCATCCATGATTTACGATGCTTAGGATTCTCAAAATATATCAATTTTTCATCACCTGTCTCTATTTGATGGAGAAACGACATTCTTTTGTGTCTGGTGAGCAGCATTTCACAAGTGGTCTTTCAATTTGCTTGCTGTCTTTCATTCAGTTGATGCGGAACCCATTTTCCCACTTTCTGCACGTTTCCCATAACTTACAACCGAAGAGAGACGGATTTCTGCGTCACGTTCAAATATTCCGCGAGTTTCTGTTGAGTTTGAGTACCATCTTCGTCTAGAAAGGCCTGCATTCGCTGTCTTCAAACTTTTTCGGTGGTTTCCTGCGCTCGTCGTTTCTCACGTCAAAATCACCAATTTTTTTAATTTTTAGAACCACTCGAAACACCGGGTTTTCCCAAGAGAATGTTCACCGAAAGCTTCGAGAAGCATTCGATGCGATTCTGGAGTAGTTTTCTCAAATGATAACAGAAAATCAACGCTGTCCGCAAATCGTAGTTCGTAGGCACAAAACTCGACATGTTTATGGATTTGAAACAAATACCGATGTATGGAACTTGGGTTACTGTGTGTTGACATTCGTTGTCTACATCTACATCTACATCTACGTGATTAATCTGCTATTCACAATTAAGTGCCTGGCAGAGGGTTCAATGAAGCACCTTCAAGCTGTCTCTCTACCGTTCCACTCTCGAACGGCGCGCGGGAAAAACGAGCACTTAAATTTTTCTGTGCGAGAACTGATTTCTGTTATTTTATCGTGATGATCATTTCTCCCTTCTGTGAGTGCCAACAGAAAGTTTTCGCAATCGGAAGAGATAACTGGTGATTGAAATTTTATGAGAAGATCCCGTCGCAACGAAAAACGCCTTTGTTTAATGATTGCCACTCTAATTCACGTATCATGTCTGTGGCACTATCTCCCCTATTTCGCGATAATACAAAACGAGCTGCACTTCTTTGTACTTTTTCGACGTCATCCGTCAGTCCCACCTGATGCGGATCCCACGCCGCACAGCAATACTCAGGAATAGGGCGGACAAGCGTGGTGTAAGCAGTCTCTTTAGTAGACCTGTTGCACCTTCTAAGTGTTCTGCCAGTTGATTGCAGTCTTTGGTTTGCTCTACCCACAACATTATCTATGTGATCGCTCCACTTTAGGTTATTTGTGATTGTAATCCCTAAGTATTTAGTTGAATTTACAGCCTTCAGATTTGTGTGACTTATCGCGTAATCGAAATTTCGTGGATTTCCTTTAGTACTCATGAGACTAACTTCACACTTTACTTTATTCAGGGCCATACATTTTGCAATTCGTTTTAGTCATCTGATGACTTTACAAGACGGTAATCAGCTGCAAATAATCTAAGACAGCTACTAAGATTGTCTCCTTTGTCGTTAATATAGATCAGGAACAATAGAGGGCCTATAACACTTCCTTGGGGAACACCGGATATTGCTTCTGTTTTACTCAATGACTTTCTTGTATTACTACGAACGATGACCTTTCTGACAGGAAATTACGAATCGAGTCGCACAACTGAGGCGATGTTCCATAGGTTAATGTTTTGAAGAGTCAGCCTCAGTTGCTCACATTTTCTGGTCTTTACCAGGTTTCGGCTAAATTATAAAGTTACTATATCCTACCAGAGTAAGGCACAGTCGACATTAAAATTAAAACCTGTAGTACCGTGGTACCATGTCGAATTAAAACTACTTAACTGAAGTCCAGCCCCGGCGCCTCTTCACTACGCGGTCGGTTGGCAGCGGCAAATACGTTGGCAACCTAACCTGGTAAAGACCAGAAAATTTGAGCAACTGCGGCTGATTCTTCAAAACATTAGTCTATCGCAGTTGCTGAATGGGCTGCAATATGCTAAAAATTCTTATATTCCGTAGGCACGCAATTAGGTTAGAAGACGCTTGTGAGGAACGGTGTCGAAAGCCTTCTGGAAATCTAAAAATATGGAATCAATTTGACATCCTCTGCCGATAGCATTCTTTACTTCATGAGTATAAAGAGCTAGTTGTGTTTCGCAAGAACGATATTTTCTGATCCATGCTTACTTTGTGTCAATAAATCGTTTTCTTCGAGGTACTTCATAATGTTAAACACAGTACATGTTCCAAAACCCTATTGCAAATCGACGTTAGTGATATGGGTCTGTAATTCAGCGGATTACTCCTGTTTCCCTTTTCGGGTATTGGTGTGACTTGAGCAATTTTCCAGTCTTTAGGTTCGGATCTTTCTGTGGGCGAGCGGTTGTATACAATTTCTAAATATGGAGCTATTGTATCAGCATACTCTGAGAGAAACCTGACTGGTATACAATCTGGACCAGAATCCTTGCCTTTATTAAGTGATTTAAGCTGCTTAGCGACGCCAGCCGCTGTAGCCGAGCAGTTCTAGGGGCTTCAGTCTGGAACCCCGCGACCGCAACGGTCGCAGGTTCGAATCCTGCCTCGGGCATGGATGTGTGTGATGTCCTTAGGTTAGTTAGGTTTAAGTAGTTCTAAGTTCAATGGGAGTGATGACCTCAGATGTTAAGTCCCATAGTGCTCAGAGCCATTTGAACCATTTTGCTTTGCGACACCGAGGGTATCTGTTTCTATGTTTCTCATCTTGTCAGTTGGAGGAGGATATTGGTGTTTAACGTCCCGTCAACAACGAGGTCATTAGAGACGGAACACAAGCTCGGATGAGGGAAGGATGGGGAAGGAAGTCGGCCGTGCCCTTGCAAAGGAACCATCCCGGCATTTGCCTGGAGTGATCTAGGTAAATCACGGAAAACCTAAATCAGGATGGCAGAACGCGGGACTGAACCGTCGTCCTCCCGAATGCGAGTCCACCTCGCTCGGTCTCTTGTCAGTTGTTCTTGATTGGAATTCAGGAATATTTACTTCGTCTTCTTTGGTGAAGGAGTTTCGGAAAACCGTGTTTAATAACTCTGCTTTAGTGGCACTGTCGTCAGTGACTTCACCGTTGTTGTCGCGCAGTGAAGGTATTGATTGCGTCTTGGCGCTGACGTGCTTTATTTATAACCAGTATCTCTTTGGGTATTCTGCCAGATTTCGAGACAGAATTTCGTTGTGGAAATTATTAAAAGCATCTGGCATTGAAATACGCGCCATATTTCGAACTTCTGTAAAACTTTGCACATTCTTGGGGACTTTGCGATCTTTTGAATTTGGCGTGTTTTTTTTCGTTGCTTCTGCAACAGCAATCTGATCCGTTTTGTGTACCACGAGGGATCAGTACCATCACATATTAATTTTTGTGGTACATATCTCTCAATTGCTGTCGATACTATCTCTTTGAAAACATTGCACAACTTCTATACGTTTACATGATCAGATCGGAAGGAGTGAAGACTTCAAAAATGGTTCAAATGGCTCTGAGCACTGTGGGACTTAACATCTGAGGTCATCGGTCCCCTAGAACTTGGAACTACTTAAACCTAACTAAGCTCAGGACATCACACACATCCATGCCCGAGGCAAGATTCGATCCTGCGACCGTAGCGGTCGCCCGGTTCCAGACTGAAGCGCCTAGAACCACTCGGCCACAGAAACCGGTTGGGGTGAAGGCTGTCTCTTAAAATGGCGTGAAGATATTTTCATGAGCTTTTTTAAACAGATATACTCTACGTTCCTTTTTGTCGTCACAGGAAGCAGATGGCGCTGCAGATGCGGTCTCACGGGCTACACACCGAAGGCAACCACCATCTATAGGGAAATTCTGATTTCATACTTCTGCACCTGGTAAATAAACAAAAAATCTGTGGTACGCGTACTTAGTTAACGTTTATGCTGCCACCTTGATGCTCGCCACTGGAATATACCGTTGATGTTAAAACAAACCCACTGCATCAGTCCGATCCACTGGACCTGCGCCAACGCCTGCTCGCCCACTGCTCGCTACGACTCTCGCCAGGCGATGTTAGGCTGTTCTGTCTTTCGCAGCGCGGCCATCGCTGTATGTCGCAAAATTCGAGCCGTTATTGGCGACATCAAGGTCACTGCAGCAGTGTCGCGTTTGACGTTGACGAGTTGCACGGTACTGTAATTAATCACGCTGAGCAGGAAGCAACGAGGTTGCAGCGTAAACATACCCTTCCTTGTTTATGTATCAGTGACACCACCCATACGCTTCCCCGGGTTTTCGATCGTTTATACGAGCAATACTATTGTTGAAAGTGGAGTTTTATGTTTGTTACTGTTGGTAAAGTACAATGTTGTGTTTCGTTTTCTTTGTGCTGTTAAATGCTAAATTAGAAGCACTAAAGCGACTTGATAAAGGAGAAAAAACAATAAAAAATCGTCTCGAACATGGTGTCGGCGAAGTTAGTGTTGGTGACTGGCGAAGAAACCAACTTAAACTGGAACAGCTTTCATCAAAGAAATGCTCTGAATGTTTTAATCGTAAACTATAAAGAACTAGGATTTCAACAGACAAGTGAGTCGTTGTTCATGCGGTTTACGCAACAACGACAGAAGGGGTTCCGATTCCTGGCACAGTCTCGCAGGAGAACGCGTTGTTTTCCAGAAACTGGCTATAGGATGGAGCTGCGATTTGTCAAAATGTAGCGTTTCACTCGTTCGTCCCACTTCACATCGCCTCGGAGTACTACTCTTTGACAAGGATATGACAGATTACAGAATCGGACCACTAATCTTGTATCCTGACTAGGACGCACAGTGGCGTACTTTCACGACTTCGAACCAATAGCTGTGAATTTAATAATGACTTCGCCACAGCCGTGCAATTGAGATCTTATTTTACTTTATTTTTACTACCAGTTTCGGCATTTCATTATGCCATCTTCAGGCCCCATACGCATCTCTAAAAAATAAACGATATTGTCATACTGGAGTATGTGTTCCTGGTTGTCGTGAGTTCTAAAAAAGAAGATGGCTCTGAGCATCTGTGGTCATCAGTCCCCTAGAATTTAGAACTACTTAAACCTAACTAACCTAAGGACATCACACACATCCATGCCCGAGGAAGGATTCGAACCTGCGACCGTAGCGGTCACACGGTTCCAGACTGAAGAGCCTAGAACCACACGGCCACTACGGCCGGCTCGTGAGTTCTAAGCCGTGCTTCCTTCGAAGACCTGATTACAACCACGACATCCAGGAACATATGGCCCAGTATACCAATATCGTTCGTTTTTGATAGATGCATATGGAGCCTGAAGATAGCATAATGGATGCCGAAACTGGTAGTAAAAATAAAGTAACTTCTCAACTGCACGGCTACTGGCGAATTTCATTGTCAAGTACTTGACCATCTGTTGTCCCATATTCACAATGGATCAACAGAGAATAGTTCGCGGTATATTAGCATGCATGCGCGTGTGTAAAGAGTGGAACGTGCGTGACAAATAAATATCACATGGTGTTTAAGGATTAAGAGGTGTTCCTCGGAGCGTGGAATACGTAATGAACGTGGCAGCAGGGTCTTTAAAACACACTAAGCCGCCGGGACGCCTGCTGGCTGTATTTCGCGTCGCTGCCGGCTGTTACCGCTTCTACTCCCTCACCACCAGCAGATGGTAAACAGCTAAGCTGCTCACGTCGGGACGAGACCCCTTCCGCGTTATCACGTTATATCACTGTGCGGTGGTTCCCCGCGAAACAGTTGCTAGGCCGCCCGCCCACTACTGTGCGACAGCTCATTCACCCAGAGTATGTGGGAGGGGGCAAGGACAGACTCACGCCGCGTTGGCATCCGACGTCAGTATAACAAGTGTATTGCGTGGCGTCATTTGTCCTTCATCTACATCTACACCTACATGATTATTCTGTATTTCACACACAGGCCTCAGTGCTGGGCAGATGGTGTTTGTGATTCCTGTAATTGACATATTTCGTCGGCATATTCTGATAGGAACCTAGCAGAATTTGCCATTTGCGCCACACCAGTCACTGAGCGAGGTGACCCAGTGATTAAGAACAGTGCAGTCCTATTCTGGGCTATCATGGTGTAAATCCGCTTCCGTCCATCCATTTTTGTCATTTCCCATGTTTCAAATAGCTAGTTACGAATGGTGGGTGAATCCTTGGAAACGGCACCCCAGATTTTCTTTCACAATTTTGTCCAGTTACAGCTCCGTCTCTAATGACCTCGCGCCACTTTGCTGTCGCTCAGACATGATGTAACCGTTTTCATTTGTTTGACTTTGGAAGTGCAGGAGGGAGGACAGGATTGGAGGGGAACGGCGTTTTAAGTCACCACAATTTGGTCATCGTGGAGGAGAGATGACATGGTTCCTGGGCCATCACAATATGCAACAATGATCTGGATTACCCTCAAAACTTTTCTGCAGTCTGTTCCATGCATGTGTCAGTGTTGGTAATCTGTAATTTTCATATTCCGTGGCAGTTGGTAGTTTTCATGGTACAGTGTATTGAGGATTCTTTGTGCCACTTTTACGGCTGTAGCATTTGAATGATGACAAATTGCTGTGGCTCGAAATCATAATCAGCGACTGTATGAGAACAGAGTATGTATGGTTATACTTTGAAGAACCAGTTAGGAACTACAGCGTTACACGGAAGTCTTTGAGTGTCTGCCTGTCTAGCGTTGTGGCTTTACCCCTCGAAGAGAGGTGACGAAATGGTTAAAGCATTCCACTTGGATTTAGATGCAGCCAGCTTCAAGTCATAGAGAAGGCGTAACGGTTGCAAAAAATTTGAAGAAATCGTAAAAGAAATGAGACAGCATTTAGAAAAGTCAAAACAATCTTTGGTGAACCTAAAATCATGGACGGTAATCTTAAAAGTACAATGGGAAATCCATTGTTAAGTGCAGAGGAGAGAGCGTATAGGTGGAAAGAGTACATTGATGGCCTATATGAGAGGGAGGGCTTACCTTATGATGTGATAGACGAAGAAGCAGGAGTCGATTGGGAAGAGAGACGCAATCCAGTGTTAGAAGAGCAAAGGGAGAGTTAAAATCAAATAAGGCAGAAGGGATAGATAACATTCCATCGGACCCTCTAAAAACATTGGTGGGTTGGGGGAAGAGACCAAACAGCGAGGTCATTGGTCTCGTCGGATTAGGGAACGACGGGGAAGGAAGTCGGCGGTGCCCTTTCAGAGGAAGCATCCCGGCATTTGCCTGAAGCTATTTACGGAAATCACGGAAAACCTAAATCACGATGGCCGGACGCGGGATTGAACCGTCGTCCTCCCTAATACGAGTCCAGTGTGCTAACCACTGCACCACCTCGCTCGGCAAAATCATTGGTGGAAGTGCCAACAAAACAATTATTCGTGTTGGTGTGTAAATGTATGAGACTGGCGACATACCATTAGACTTTTGGAAAAACATCTTCCAAACAATTCCGAAGATTGCAAGAGAAGACAAATTTGAGAATTATCGCACCATCAGCTTAACAGCTCACACATCCAATTTGCTGAAAGAATAGTATACAGAAGAATGGGAAGGAAAATTAAGGATCTGTTACATGATGATCATTTTGACTTTAGAAAAGGTAAGGGCAGTAGAGAGTCAGTTGTGACGTTGCCCTTGATAATGGAAGCAAGACTGAGGAAATATCAAGATACGTTTTTAGTATTTGTCTGCCTGGAAAAAGCGTTCTACCTTTGTAAAATGGCGCAAGATGCTCGAAATACATAGAGAAACTGGGGAAAGCTATAGAGAAAGACGGGTAATGTACAGTATGTACAAGAACAGTAAGTCCGAGAACTAAGTGCAAGTGAGGGTGCAAGACACGGACGTGTTAGTGAAGGTAGAAAATCTGAAAAGGGAGATGATAAGGCTCAATCTAGATACAGTGGGGGTCCATGAAGTGAAATGGAAAGAAAGAATTCTGATCAGATGATTACAGGGTAATATCAACAGCAGCAGAAAATGGTATACTGGGAGTAGGATTCGCTATGAACAGGAAGGTAGGACAGAGAGTTACTGTGAACAGTTCAGTTATGGGGTTGTTCTCACCAGAACCGACAGAAAACCGACACCGACCACTATAGTAAGGTCTACATGAGAGTGTCACAAGCTTCTGAAACTGAAGGGATAGAGAAAGTATATGAGGATATTGAACGGTTATTCAGTACGTAAAGGGAGATGAAAAGCTAATAATCACGATTGACTGGAATATGGTTGTAGGACAAGGAGTAGAAGCAGGAGTTACGAGAGAATATGGGCTTGGTATTAGGAAAGAGAGAGGAGAAAGACTAATTGACTGTTGCAGTCAATTTCAGCTTGTAATAATAAATACTCTGTTCAAGAATCAGAATAGGAGCAGGTATGCTTGGAAAAGGACGGGAGATACGAGAAGATCTCAATCAGATTACTTCATTGCCAGGCGGAGATTCCGAAATCAGATACTGCATTGTAAGTCTTACCCAGGAGCAGACATAGAGGCAGATCGTAATGAAGTAGTGATGAAGGGTAGGCTGAAGTTTAAGAGATTAGTCAGGGAGAATCAATACGCAAAGAAGTAGGATAAGGAAGTACTAAGGAATGACGAGATACGGTTGAAGTTCTCTAAGGCTATAGATACAGCAATAAGGCATAGCTAAGTAGGCAGTACAGTTGAAGAGGAATGGACATCCCTAAAAGGGGCAATCACAGAGGTTGATGAGAAAAACATAGGTACAAAGAAGGTAACTGCGAAGAAACCACGGGAAACAGAAAAAATACTTCAGTTGATCGATGAAAGAAGGAAGTACAGAAACGTTCACGGAAATTCAAGAATACAGGAATACATGTCGCTTAGGAATGAAATAAGTAGGAAGTGCAGGGGAGCTAAGGCGAAATAGCTGCATGACAAATGTGAAGAAATCGAAGAAGAAATGATTGTCGGAAGGACTGAGTCGCCATATAGTAAAGTCTAAACAACCTCCGGTAAAATTAAAAGCAAGGATGGTAACATTAAAAGTTCAATGGAAACTCCACTCTTAAATACAGAGGAGAAAGCAGATAGGTCGAAAAGGTAGATTGAAGGCCTTTATCAAAGAAAGACAAAAGTAATGAGAAGTACCAGAAGTGAGAATAGCGAGAAACTTCACGAAGTAGAAGACGTTAAGGAATGTTGTCACCGAGGCAGCAAAGTAACCCATGGTGGACGGAACAAGGAGGACACAAAAAGCTGACTAGCACTGGCAAAAACAGCATTCAAAGCCAAGAAAAATCTACTAGTATCAAACACAAGTATTATTTTGTGAAAGAAAGTGGCAGTGAGACATGGACTTTGGGAAAACCGGAACACAAGAGAACAGAAGCATTTGAGGTGTAGTGCTACAGAAAAATATTGAAAATTAGGTGGACTGATAAGGTAAGAAATGACGAGCTTCTCCGTAGAATCGGTGAGCAAATGAATATACAGAAAACACTGACAAGGAGAAGGGACAGGACAACAGGACCTCTCGTAAGACATCAAGGAATAGCTTCCATGATATTAGAAGGGGCTGTTCAGGGTAAAAACTGTAGAAGAAAACAGAGATTGCGATACAAACAGCAAATAATTTTGGAAGTAGATTACCAATGCTACAGTGAGATAAAAAGTTGGCGCAGGAGAGGTTTACGTGCCGGGCTGCATCAAACGAGTCAGAAGACGAAGCGGTAACGGATGTGCGCGAAAACAACAGCCTTCTGCGGAGCTATAAAGAGGCGTTGCTTTACAGACGTTGGCAAAATCGCGTTGTAGACAAGCGAAGCATCTGCTCACAGGTAACCGGACATGTTACTAGAAATACGTTTATAATCGAGTTCTGAGTTAAATAAATATCACAGAGAATGTCGGTTTTGCATTCTATATCTCTTAATTTGGACAGAGTACTTACACATTTGTATTCATGAATATTTCTTTGTACGACTGTTTCATAATTTCAAAGGTGTTTTCACGAATATGTGGCAAATTAATTTTTCTAGTATTACACTACAAACACAGTTAATTTTTTGTTTTCGCTCCTAATAGAAAATTGGCAAAATTGTCCAGGCAATGGCGGTTTGCCAGCTTCTTACAAACGAAAATCATCAACACTTGCAACGGAATATTCCATTTATATGGAGTCGCATTCGATCATGCGCAAAAGCCAATGGAAAGCACCGTATTAAAGACACGCTATCAGTATGTCGTCTGTTATTTAAGAAAAGTGTCATGATGATCCACTGGCAAAATATTCGCATTAGTCCCTGTGGTGTCACCGGAAGGCACCACACTTGCCGGCCGCGGTGGTCTCGCGGTTAAGGCGCTCAGTCCGGAACCGCGCGACTGCTGCGGTCGCAGGTTCGAATCCTGCCTCGGGCATGGATGTGTGTGATGTCCTTAGGTTAGGTTTAAGTAGTTCTAAGTTCTAGGGGACTGATGACCACAGAAGTTAAGTCCCATAGTGCTCAGAGCCATTTGAACCACCTGAACCACCACACTTGCTAGGTTGCAGGCTTCAAATCGGACCCGCGAGTCGTCACTGTCGACGCTAGCAGACCGAGCACCGCCACTCGGCTGGCCTTAAGAGACAAGCTAGCGCACTGTCCAGCTCTATATCCTACTTTAATAGGAATGGTTCACTTGTTATAGCTTCAGAAGTCTCCTTTGCAGAGACGCTAGTTAGCATAGCCTTCAGCTAAGTCAGTAGCTATGACCTAGCCAGGCGCCACATACAGTTTATGCATTGACAATTGATCTATATGTGTGAAGCAATCAGAATTGTAAAGAAGTATTCGCAGTTCAGTCTATAACTGCACTTGTAAAATATTATTGTACAAAGTCAAGATCGACGTTCATCGCTGATGCTGAATTAAAGCTAAGTATTTAATTGTATTCCTGTCTACTAACTTTTTAATCACCTAAGATGATCCAGATACATCCCGTCAAGTACAGTTCATTGATCCTCATGTCAGCCAACGTGATCAACGAGTGCAATTAATGGCCACACCTCGTGATCAGACTCAGAGTCAAATTTCGTGACTCAGCCGGGTCACCCTTTTTCCATGAGGCCCGTAGCTCCGCCTCATACATAACAGTCCCCCATTCTGACTTCAGGGAAGGGACTGATAATGGCGAGGTAACAATTAAAAAAATGTTAACTATCCAATGAAACATACTTCGAGTCGGAGGGCAGAATGCAGAGTTGACTTAGATTTAATACAGTAGTCCGGAATGCAATACTAATGTAAGATTGCTTGTTCAGTTATCTGAGGTTGTAGATACAGCTATTATGAATACCATAACAGGCAGTTCTTGATGAGGACGGATGGACGTATTTCTCTAAAAGACACCTTTTAATGGTGTCCATCCCTCTTCAGCAAGAACTGCCTGCTGCGGTTCTCATAGAATTTTGACCGACAAAAGAAGGTACAAGAAAAGGTAGTTCCGGAGGAACACTGGCTAACTCTAGAAATACTTGCTATTAATCGACAAAAGTAAATGTTCAGGGAAAAATAGAAACCTAAGTCCCTTAGAAATGAAGTAAATACGAAGTGCGGGGAAGCTATGGGAAAATTGCTGGGCAAAAACTGTGAAGAAATCGAAAATAAGATAATAGTCAGATGGAGTCAAAACAATCAAAGGTGAAATTAAAACCAAGAGCGTAGGAGGAATTCCATTTTCAAACGAAGAGGATACAGCGAGTGGGTGGAAACAGTACACTGAAGGCCTGTGCGGGAGAAGGATTTGTCTAATCACGTGATAAAGAAGAAATGAGGGTCGACATGAAAGACAGAGGATATACAGTAGAGTCTTTTTCAGACTTGATATCAGGTCAGAAGGCATAGTTAACATTTCTTCTGAATTTCTAAAATCACAGGGGGAGGTGGCAACCAAACGACTACTCTAGGCAGTGTTCAGAAACTATGGAGACATATGAACAAAACATACGTAATATTATCACCCACAAAATCACGAAGATAGCAGGGGAAAATAGTCAGCTTAACGGGTCATGCATCTAATTTATGCCGAGGATAATACACTGATGACGATCGGGTTTGCTTTCGGGAAGGTGTAGACGCCAGAGGGACAGGCAGAACTGTCGGATACCGGAGTCAAGACATGTTCATAGAATTTGTAAACCTGGAAGAATCGTTAGACAATGTAAAATGATGCAAGATGTTCGTAATTATGAGAAAATTAGGACTCAGTTTTAGGGAAAAACCGGTAATAATATATAAGAGAACCAAGAGGGAACAACAAGAATGGAAAACCAAGAAACGAGTACTCCTATTAAAAAGACAGAGGTGCAGTTTTTGGCCTGTACTTCAATTTATACATCGAAAAAGGAATGAAGGAGGTTGCCATCCCTGGTGAAGAAGAATTACTTAATGTGTTGAAGGAGTGAACAAGCTGATGATTACAGAATATGGTTTGAGAGTAAACGGAAGAGAGACGAAATTAATGAGGAGTAACGGAAATGAGATTACCTGTAAAAATATAAAAAATTGGCACCACAAAGTAAAGGGAAGGGATTGTGCTATCTTTGAAGGAAAGTAAGACATGGCGGAGAAGTCAACGAGGACATAAAATGGAGACAAACACAGGGCTAGAGGACATTCTTCAGCATAGACCTTCTTCAAACATAGACCTTAATTTGAGGAAGAAATTTCTGAGAATGGACGATCGGAGAACAACATTGTGTGGTAGTGAATCATGGACTGTGGGGCGACGCAAAAAAGAAGAGAACCATGATACTGGATGGAGCCGTTGAAGGTAAAAGCTATACAGCAAAGCAGAGACTGGAATAGATCCAACAACTAGTTGAGGACGGAAGGTACAATTGATTGAGATAGTTAGCACTTAAGAGGAATTTGTGACGAAATAGGCAGAGGACTCATGACTCAAAATTGTAGCTCAATTGCATAACATCGGCACGTAATGATATCAAACCTGGTATCGATCAACATATTACTTAGTTTTGTTGACGCAGTCCGATACATCGCCCTTTGTCCTCGGCAACAGTTCAATAATCACAGTTCAAATTGGGAAAACATGTTTTATTCCTAAATGTTGAACGTAACAAAAAGTCAGGAGATGCAGTTCAGGCCTTCTACCGTCACACTGCTTTACGCGCGAGTTTAGATTCCATCCTCTAAGTAAAACGAGCTGCAGCATTAAGGTCACATGCTGCTCTCTCGTCATACACACACACACACACACACACACACACACACACACACACACATACGTGCGCGCACGTTAGTTGGCGCCAGTACGCTTGCACTTATACACATACCTCTTGCTGAACTACCACTTGTTCTGCCTTGTGCAGTTTCTGTACAGCAGTAGAGGGTAACTAGATTTGTTGTACTAATTCAGTGATGCTGTTACGGGACATTATTCAGCAGCAAATTTCAACGAGGTGACCTCATTCATGTGCCCCCCCCCCCCCCCCAATTTCATCTCAATCTCTCATTACGTTCCGGATGAAACATAAACGGACAATGAAGGACAATAATCATGCCTACAGCGCCCGGAGACTCGTTACCGTGCCGTATAAATGAATTAACTGACGTCCCACTGTAAACTACGCCACGAGAAATTGTCCACCGGACAGTGATGTCACAACCAATGAAACTGTGTAGTCTAATTAAGGGAGTGCTCATTTCGACAGCGCACCATCGCATTAAGTCCTGCTACAAAATAAATACAATTTGTAGGTGCGTCGTAAAAGCAAATATGAAACTGTTAGTAGTGCAGCAAGTGTTAATGTCCTTCCTCTGTATTAACTGGAGGCATATATTATGTCCAGAGAAATTTGTTCTGATACTGATGTACCCTCTTGTCAGGACCATGCAACTGCTTTCCTAGGTTTGGTTCGCTGAATTCGTTAGTTGCTACTTTTGGAGACTGTTCCAAAAGTACCAAAGGAAGTGATGCTGTGATTAAGAACCAAGACACTTATTGTGGAGGAAGAGACTACAGACTACCATATAAAAATCGTAGTGTCTATGGAATGGAATGAAATACGTAGTACGGGTGCAGAGTGAAGCACTACTGTGTTGCTCCGCTGTATAAGCTGCGTCAAGTGAAAAACTTCAGGTTGCGTTTCGGATCCTGATTGTTTATCTGTGAGCTAAGCACAACCAGCCATTTACTGGTTGAAGAATGTAGGACTGCATTAACTTAATACTTGGGATTTAGGTACGCAGGAGGATACTATCACACACGGACACCGTCTCCATCAAAGAGCATATTCTTGTATTGCGAAAAGTGAGAGGCGGCACATACTATTGGTTTTTATTACGTTGAGCTCTCACCTTGCGAGGCAATTCAGTTATCGCTGATTACATTCATTTTCTAGATCTATATATATATAAATGTAAATGTTGGTTTGTTCAAAATCGTTAATCTCCGAAAGTTCTTTACCGATTGCTTTGAAATTTTAACACAACGTTGAATTCGAATATGGACGTTCTTTTAGGTACCTAACTGTTTAATATATGGTGTATAATATCTGTATACGTAACTTTTTGAGCTTTTTTGTAACAACGTTTCCCTATTATTAATTTTGTATATATATATATATATATATATATATATATATATATATATATATATATTTAAATTGGTAAATAAAAACACGCACCTATAGCAGTGGAATGTGTTGTAAAAATTTCAAAACAATCGGTCAAAAAATTTTGGAGAATTGTGATTAGGAACGCCTACATCTTCTGTATTACTTCTGTATTAGTCTGTATTCGTACTACAAACGTAGATGTTCGTTTCTTCAAAATCTCAAAGCTCCGAAATTACTACATGGATTGATTAGAAATTTTGACAAAGCGTTGCATTCGAACACTCAAGTGTCCTTATGTGCCTATAGAAACGCCATCTGATACATATACAGGGTGGTCCATTGATCGTGGCCGGGCCAAATATCTCGCGAAATAAGCGTAAAACGAAAAAAACTGCAAAGAACGAAACTTGTCTAGCTTGAAGGGGGAAACCAGATGGCGTTATGGTTGGCACGGTAGATGGCGCTGCCGTAGGTCAAACGGATATCATCTGCGTTTTTTAAAGAGGAACCCCCATTTTTATTACATATTCGTGTAGTACGTAAACAAATATGAATGTTTTAGTTGGACCACTTTTTTCGCTTTGTGACAGATGGCGCTGTAATAGTCACAAACATATGGCTTACAGTTTTAGACGAACAGTTGGTAACAGGTAGGTTTTTTTAAATTAAAATACAGAACGTAGGAGCGTTTGAACATTTTATTTCGGTTCTTCCAGTGTGATACATGTACCTTTGTGAACTTATTATTTCTGAGAACGCATGCCGTTACAGCGTGATTACCTGTAAATACCACATTAATGCAATAAATGCTCCAAATGATGTCCGTCAGCCTCAATGCATCTGGCAATACGTGTAACGACATTCCTCTCAACAGCGAGTACTTCGTCTTCCGCAATATTCGCACATGCATTGACAATTCGCTGAAGCATGTTGTCAGGCGTTGTCGGTGGATCACGATAGCAAATATCCTTCAACTTTTACTGCAGAGAGCCGGCCGTTGTAGCCGAGCGGTTCTAGGCGCTTCAGTTTGGAACAGCGCGACCGCTACGGTCGCAGGTTCGAATCCTGCCTCGGGCATGGATGTGTGTGATGTCCTTAGGTTAGTTAGGTTTAAGTAGTTCTAAGTTCTAGGGGACTGATTACCTCAGATGTTAAGTCCCATAGTGCTCAGAGCCATTTGAACCCTTTTCCCACAGAAAAAAATCCGGGAACGTCAGATCCGGTGAACGTGCGGGCCGTGGTATGGTGCTTCGACCACCAATCTACCTGTCACGAAATATACTATTCAGTACCGCTTCAACCGCACGCGAGCTATGTGCCGGACATCAATCATGTTCAAAGTACATCGCCATTCTGTCATGCAGTGAAATATCTTGTAGTAACATCGGTAGAGCATTAGGTAGGAACTTAGCATAGATTGCACAATTTAGATTTCTATCGATAAAATGGGGGCCAATTATCCTTCCTCCCATAATGCTGCACCATACATTGACCCGCCAAGGTCGCTGATGCTCCACTTGTCGCAGCCATTGTGGATTTTCCGTTGCCCAATAGTGCATATTATGCCGGTTTACGTTACCGCTGTTGGTGAATGACGCTTCGTCGCTGAATAGATCGCGTGCAAAAAAACTGTCTTCGTCCCGTAATTTCTCTTGTGCCCAGTGGCAGAACTGTACACGACGTTGAAAGTCGTAGGGTCAGTATTGCCTCACGTGTTCCAACCTTTCTACGGAATCCAAAATGATCTTTGTGTTAGTATTTTGCAACCGTGGCTTATTAAACTGATAGTTCTGTAATATTCACATCTGTCAACACATGCCTTCTTTGGCATTGGAATTATTATATTCTTCTTGAAGTCTGAGGGCATTTCGCCTGTCTCGTACATCTTGCTCACTAGATGGTAGAGTTTTGTTAGGCCTGGCTATCCCAAGGCTGTCAGTAGCTCTAATGGAATGTTGTCTACTCCCGGGGCCTTGTTTCGACTTAGGTCTTTCAGTGATCTGTCAAACTTTTCACGTAGTGTCATATCTCCTATTTCATCGTCATCTACATTCTCTTCCATGTCTATAGTATTGTCCTCAAGAACATCGACCTTGTATAGATCCTCTATATACTCCTTGCACCTTTCTGCTTTCTCTTATGTGCTTAGAACTGGGTTTCCATCTGAGCTCTTGATATTCATGCAAGTGGTTCTCTTTTCTCCAAAGGTGTCTTTAATTTTCCTGTAGGTAGTATCTATCTTACCCCTAGTGAGATAAGCCTCTACATCCTTACATTTGGCCTCTAGCCATCCCTGCTTAGCCATTTTGCACTTCCTGTCGATCACATTTTTGAGACGTTTGTATTCCTTTGTGCCTCCTTCATTTACTGCATTTTTATTTTTTCTCCTTTCATCAATTCAATATCTCTTCTGTTACCCAGTGATTTCTACTAGCCCTCGTGTTTTTACCTACTTGATCCGCTGCTGCCTTCACTACTTCATCCCTCAAAGCTACCCATTCTTCTTCTACTGTATTTCTTTCCCCCATTCCTGTCAATTGTTCCCTGCAACTACTGAAAAGGCTGCTGCCCCTCTTCAGGAACCACACGTTTGTCTGGCCTCTCGACAGATACCCCTCCGTTGTGGCTACAGTGGCTGCACCTACCCTACGGTACGGCTAACTGTATCGCTGTGGTCCATGGTTCATGGGTGCCGGAGGGGGGGGGGGGGGGAGAATGGGGGTGCCTGTGTTAAGGTGAACGAAATACGAGGGTTGGAACTTTAATAGTGGCAACTATTTATTTACAGCACGTACAAAATAGCTACGGGTTTCAAAGTTTTATTGACCTTCAGAGTAGTCACCAGGATTGTGTAACCTGCTGCCAGCGATGTGGATGCCGTAGGATACTCTTAGCTGTGCCAGTCGTGTTGACAGTTGGAGCGGCTCGGTCCATTGCCGGACGAATTTGCAGCAGTTCTGAAGCGAATGCTGTGAAGTGTTTCCTTCAGTTTAGAAATCGAGTTGACTTCACGAGGGCTCATGTCAGGGGAGTGCAGTAGGTGGTATAGCACGTAGCAGCCCCATCAGTCAAACAAATCAGTAACAGATTGCGCTGTACGTGCTTGAGCATTGTTCTGCAAAATGATAGTCGGGTCTTGCAGAAAGTGTCATCACTTCTGTCTCTAAGCTGGTGGAAGGTTGTGTTCCAAAAATGAATAGCATACAGGTCGAAGTGATGACACTTTATGCAGGACCTGACCACCATTTTGCAGGACAATGCTCAAGCACGTACAATGCAAGCTGTTACCGATTTGTTTGACTGATGGGGCTGCTAAGGGCTATAAAACCTACTGCACTCCCCTGATTTAAACCCTCGTAAGTTCAACTCGATTTCTAAACTGATGGAAACACATCACAGAATTCGCTTGAGAACTGCTACAAATTCGTCGGGCAATAAACGGCGCCGCTCAAACTGTCAATACAACTGGCACTGCTAAGAGTATCCTACGACTTGCACAGCCGCCAGGAGTGGCCGAGCGGTTCTAGGCGCTACAGTCTGGAACCGTGAGACCGCTACAGTCGCAGGCTCCAATCCTGCCCCGTGCGTGATTGTGTGTGATGTCCTTAGGTTAGTTAGGTTTAAGTAGTGCAAAGTTCTAGCGGACTGATGACCTCAGAAGTTAAGTCCTATAGTGCTCAGAGCCATTTGAACTAACGACTTCCACATCGCTGGCAACGGGTTATACACAATGCTCATGACTACTTTGAAGGTCAGTAAATCTTTGAAACAGGTATCTATTTTTTACGAGGTGTAAATAAATTGTTGCCACTGTTGAAGTTCCAACCATCGTATTTTCTGAGCCACTTTTGTTTTCCCCACCCTGTTGAAAGTTACCTCTATTTAGCGCACTTTCATAACCAATGGCCAAGATGAAGTCAGCGTAATTAAGCATGTAAGTGTCCTCCGCCGCTAGATATTTTGATAATGGTGAAAAAATTTCTTTATTCCTTTTTTGTCCATGCTCGTTAGTTAATTTATTATTATTATTATTATTATTATTATTATCATCACTTAAGTAGTTGAAGCGAAATACTGCATGAAGAGACAAAAAAGCATGTTCCGAGATTTTATTTACTAGATCATCTTCGTGAAAAAAAAAAACCATGAGAACGCCAGGGCATCTAAAATATTTCCATTGGAAATGAAACCTCTTGGAGAAGAAATTCAATCCCTAAAATATTTTAAGTCTGTAGAATATAATCATTAAAATGCGATGTCTATGTATAAGTGAAACTCTCCATAGTGGAATAGAGAAGGCCAAGCGAAACAGACCCCTTATCAAATTATGAATCCCAGGACCCTAGGTGGAAACAACGGCAGTGTTTTTTATTGTCCAGTTGTACCTAGCTCATCCAGCGTAAATGAATTGTCTGACTACGTCCTACCCTTCGACTTCTAGCTTCACTAGCGAGCGACTCGTTGGCCAGCATACCTGACTTCCCTTTGCTTTCCTCTCCCAACAGGTCGTGGACTTAAATGCTAAAAACAGTCCCTTCGCGATAGTTTTATCATCACACTACGCTGATCATTACGATATTTAAAGAAACCGCAGAAAGAAATATTTATACCCTAACTGAGTACCCTGGTATGTATTTATTTAAATCTTCTGTTAGTCCATCTTCTGTTAGTCCATCTTCTGCCCCGCCCCCCCTCCCTCTCTGTCCATCTTCTGCTCTTTTCTTCATCTGCTTCATTCTCCTCTGTGTATCTGCTCCTTTCACCCCTGTCCGTCTCCTCTTTTCCCCTCTAAGCCCATCTATTCCTCTCCCCTCTCTTTCCCCATCAACTTCCCCCTTCTCTCTCTTTGTCCATCTCTTCCTCCACCCTTTATCTCCTCATCTTTCCTTTCTCTGTCCATCTCCTCCTCTTCCTTCTCTCTGCCCAGGTCCTCTCCTTGCTGTCCATACTTCCCTCCTCCTTTCTCTGTCCACCTCCCCCTCCCCCATATTGGTGCCCAACTTCTACTTCACCGCCTCTCTCTGTCCATGTCCTCTTACCTCTTTCTCTTTCCACTTTATCACCCTACCCCAATAGGAGTTTGCTGGTTCTTACCCCACAGTATTTCTTTCCATACAGAAAGTAGTATGTGTACCATGTTTGACCGACATCCATCCAGGAGTTTAGAAGGAGCCTCCTACTCGTGGCTTTGCTCCCGTAAACACGTCACATATATTTCACATGTATGTAACATATTTCACACATACTTGTACACACAGCGAATTACGCCATGCACTTTCGTTTTCACGCAGCTCAATGTTTATGATGCCGTATCTCTAGAACTATGCGACGTACAGTTACATAATTTTGTTGGTACATCCAGCGGCATATGTAGATACTGTCTGCGAAATGTTTTGTGAATGTAGTCAGTAGAAAGAAGTAATAAATTTAAATGTCGTGTATGGTGCGGCAGCTTTTCACGCATCTCAGTGTTTACGACATCTTGTCTGTTTCGCTACGTATTGCAAAATGATATAATTTTGCAGGTACATTCAGTGGTATAAGTGAATACTATCTGCAAAATGGATCGCGAAAATAGTCAATAGTAAAGATATAAAAATTAAAACATCATGCCTGGTGCGGCAGTTCCACCGCATAAACAGCGAAAATGTAGAAATCGATAAACTTTTTCCCTTTCATAATTTTGTGGGGTTGTCGGCGAGTAAAAGGTTCGTAATGGTTTGAAATTACGTGTAAAGTTTGTTGCAATTTAGTGAGTGCTCTCATTCTCAAATACTGGAGGACTAAAACGTGGCTATTCGCGCGTCGTTCGCTGCAGTACTTTTTCACCTCGTCCCTTTTGTAGGTAGATGGTTCTTACTACCACAGCGATTGTTTGCAGACAAAATGGTGTTGAACTCGGTCCAGTGGTTATGGAGTGGATGTGAAATGTAAATACATACATATATACAGGGTGAGTCACTAACTATTGCCACCAAGAATAACTGCGAAAGTATGATAGGAGCTGAAACATTTGTGGGACAAAAGTTGCATGGGACAGCGGAGGCCATAATGTGACGTTGGCTCTTTGTTATCAGGTGGGGTCGCTGCAGAGATATGAAGGTCAACTTCGTTTTTTTTTAAATGGGGTGCTACAGTTTGGCACTTTATTTTCTGAAAGCGACTGCCGAGAAAATCCTATGATGTGTAACTGTAAGGACTTTGAAGGTCAACGAAGGTCAAAAAGGTGGCATGAACGTCCATTTACAGAAGGTGTTCGAAGTGATGACCATTGGTATCAATGCAGTTTTGCAAACTTCTTATCATGGATTAAGTGGTATTCCTTATCACATCGGCCTTTATCGAAGCACATGTTCTGACAATTGTCTCTCACATATCTTCAGGTGTAGTTGGAACATTGTCTTTTACGAAACCCCACAAGAAAAAATCCAGAGGCGTCAAGTCTGGCGAACGAGCCGGTCACGACACATCTTCTCCGTGCCCAATCCAACGATATGGAAATTGTCTCTGCAACTAATTTCTAGCCATCAGCGAAAAATGTGCCTGGCACCAATTCTGTTCCTTGTTGCTAAAGGTACGAGGGCAGTTCAATAAGTAATGCCACACATTTTTTTTCTCGGCCAATTTTGGTTCAAAAAACCGGAAATTTCTTGTGGAATATTTTCACACATTCCCGCTTCGTCTCGTGTAGTTTCATTGACTTCCGACAGGTGGCAGCGCTGTACGGAGCTGTTAAAATGGCGTCTGTAACGGATGTGCGTTGCAAACAATGGGCAGTGATCGAGTTTCTTTTGGCGGAAAACCAGGGCATCTCAGATATTCATAGGCGCTTGCAGAATATCTACGGTGATCTGGCAGTGGACAAAAGCACGGTGAGTCGTTGGGCAAAGCGTGTGTCATCATCGCCGCAAGGTCAAGCAAGACTGTCTGATTTCCCGCGTGCGGGCCGGCCGTGCACAGCTGTGACTCCTGCAATGGCGGAGCGTGCGAACACACTCGTTCGAGATGATCGACGGATCACCATCAAACAACTCAGGGCTCAACTTGACATCTCTGTTGGTAGTGCTGTCACAATTGTTCACCGGTTGGGATATTCAAAGGTTTGTTCCCGCTGGGTCCCTCGTTGTCTAACCAAACACCATAAAGAGCAAAGGAGAACCATTTGTGTGGAATTGCTTGCTCGTCATGTGGCTGAGGGTGACAATTTCTTGTCAAAGATTGTTACAGGCGATGAAACATGGGTTCATCACTTCGAACCTGAAACAAAACGGCAATCAATGGAGTGGCGCCACACCCACTCCCCTACCAAGAAAAAGTTTAAAGCCATACCCTCAGCCAGTAAAGTCATGGTTACAGTCTTCTGGGACGCTGAAGGGGTTATTCTGTTCGATGTCCTTCCCCATGGTCAAACGATCAACTCTGAAGTGTATTGTGCTACTCTTCAGAAATTGAGGAAACGACTTCAGCATGTTCGTAGGCACAAAAATCTGAACGAACTTCTCCTTCTTCATGACAACGCAAGACCTCACACAAGTCTTCGCACCCGAGAGGAGCTCACAAAACTTCAGTGGACTGTTCTTCCTCATGCACCCTACAGCCCCGATCTCGCACCGTCGGATTTCCATATGTTTGGCCCAATGAAGGACGCAATCCGTGGGAGGCACTACGCGGATGATGAAGAAGTTATTGATGCAGTACGACGTTGGCTCCGACATCGACCAGTGGAATGGTACCGTGCAGGCATACAGGCCCTCATTTCAAGGTGGCGTAAGGCCGTAACACTGAATGGAGATTACGTTGAAAAATAGTGTTGTGTAGCTAAAAGATTGGGGAATAACCTGGTGTATTTCAATGCTGAATAAAACAACCCCTGTTTCAGAAAAAAAATGTGTTGCATTACTTATTGAACTGCCCTCGTATTTCTTCCAATAACAGACCTAATGTTTCTTGCAGGAATGTG
This sequence comes from Schistocerca piceifrons, assembly GCF_021461385.2. NCBI lineage: Eukaryota > Metazoa > Arthropoda > Insecta > Orthoptera > Acrididae > Schistocerca > Schistocerca piceifrons. The sequence continues at coordinate 485,815,869 of NC_060143.1, read as the reverse complement.
GTGTACTTCCTACCATTAAGTATTCCTTCGATGAAGCAGGGGCCTATAATTCTGTCCTCCAGAATCCCACACCATACAATCACCAACCACGGTTTTTGGAGTGCAACTTGCCGCAGCCAACACGGATTTTCAGTTGCCCAATAATTAACATTTCTATGGTTCGTGAATGTAGCCTCGTCAGTAGATAAAATAAAATAAATAAATGTGTCATCACTCTGTGGCGTTCTCCGCAAATGAGAAGCATATCGACTTGTTCTCCACAGGAGTGCATCATTCACATTCGCTTGATTCGATGATGTATTGCGAAACCATCGAATGGTGTTTATATGTCAATAGCACGTTAGATGGATACGCCGTATTCGGCGTATATTTACTATTTTCACGATATATGAGAGAAAATTGTCAGAGCATGTGCTTCGATAAGTGCCGAAGTGCTAAGGAATACCACTGAGCCCGCATCTCGCGGTCGTGCGGTAGCGTTCTCGCTTCCCACGCCCGGGTTCCCGGGTTCGATTCCCGGCGGGGTCAGGGATTTTCTCTGCCTCGTGATGGCTGGGTGTTGTGTGCTGTCCTTAGGTTAGTTAGGTTTAAGTAGTTCTAAGTTCTAGGGGACTGATGACCATGGATGTTAAGTCCCATAGTGCTCAGAGCCATTTGAACCATTTGAATACCACTCAATCTATGATAAGAAGATTGCAGCACTGCATTGATACCAATGGTCATCACTTCGAACACCTTCTGTATATGGACGTTCATGTCATTTTTGTGACCTTCGCTGACCTACAAAGACCTTACTGTTACACATCATTGGATTCGTCTCGATAGCCGCTACCAGAAAATAAGTACCAAAATGTAGCATCCCATTATGTAAAAAAAAAAAAGAACTTTATATCTACGACGCAACCCAACATAGCAACAAAAAACTAGCGTCATATTATAGCCCCGGTTGTCCCATGCAACATTTGTCCCACAAACTTCTCAGCTCCTATCATACTTTCGGAGTTATTCTAGGTGGCAATAGTTTGTGACTCATCCTGTATACATACACATGAACAAGCATGTGTGTGTGTGTGTGTGTGTTTATCAGTTTTTATAGTATGTATGAATATTGCCCTCCTGGTTGATTGCAAGAAATGTTACGTGCAATAGTACTACCATATTAGAATTCATGGTGATGATTCATGAATAAAGAGAAGTGTATTATGAAATTAACGAAAATTTTCTTGAATCATTTCATGAGAATTCAGTTCGTTATCCTTATGGAAACAGAACTAGCACCCGATCTACAGTGACTAAGGCGATAATTTTGTGCTAAATCCTAATCTTACTAGCATATTTTTGACCTGAAAGTAACAAGATAAAGGAAAGTCCTGTTGTATTAGCAGTAGTGTTCTGCATTTTTAGTACAAATGCGCCAGAATACGTTTTTAGATCATGAAAAATACTACTGCTAAAATAGAAATTTTTCAGACGACAGTCGAGCAGCTGCTTCTGTTGTTAATGGAACAGATTTGTTGTCAGGAGCAAATGGAAAATAATGTAGCTTAGGTGTGAGGCGCCTTGCGTACATGCAGCTGGCTAGCGCAAACATTACTATACCAACTACAGACTAACTGAAACGCTGGTTGTCAACGAAAAATGAAACAATTACGGCGGTAACTTTTGTTACGATAAACATGCGCACGGCATTGCGCGTAAAAGCCGTGTGTCGCTGATCACAACACCGCTATCTGTGGCGCCTAGCTGCTGTTACTTTGACAATTTTCAGAAACAAATGTGGAGGTCTGATTTATGACACGCGTAATTTTCTCGTCGTAACGATTCTAACGTAACAGAAAACCGGAAGGGAACCATTATAGTCTGTAGAAGAAACTATAAAGCGCTGCATCTAATTGTATAGCTAAATGTGTTCCATACCTTGCGAACCACTGTGAGATGCCTGGCAGAGAGCACTTCCCATTGTGTGACTTAATAGGGCTTCTTATCGTGCCATTCACTTATGGAGCCTGAGAAGAACTGTTTCTTACATGCGTCTGTAGGCGATGAAACTAATCTAATCCCTTGGTGGTATTCCTAGTTTTTTCACTGAAGGCTTGAAACTCTGTAAGTAGGTAAATAGTTACGGGGGAATACTAAATGGGTTGAGATATGAATGGAAATTTGGATTGAGGGGAGAGGCGTTCTAGGGAAGGCCGTGCAGCTGTGCCATGCCACTGTGCCAGGGTGGCCTAGTGGTTTGCCGGCACGGTAGCTCAGCATGTTTGGTCAGAGGGTTAGTTGCCCTCTGTAATAAAAAAAAACTGAGTTAATAGATCAACAACGAACTTAAAACGGATGTCACGACGTCCGCCCCGAGCAGATGCAACGAATGAAAGCGAACAAAATGAGACTAAAAAAAAAAAAAAAGTGGTTAGAGTATCTGCCTAGTAAACGGGAGTCCCAGGTTCGAATCCTGGCCTTGGTACAAATTTTCATTTGTACGAGGGCAGTTCAATAAGTAATGCAACACATTTTTTTTCTGAAACAGGGGTTGTTTTATTCAGCATTGAAATACACCAGGTTATTCCCCAATCTTTTAGCTACACAACACTATTTTTCAACGTAATCTCCATTCTATGCTACGGCCTTACGCCACCTTGAAATGAGGGCCTGTATGCCTGCACGGTACCATTCCACTGGTCGATGTCGGAGCCAACGTCGTACTGCATCAATAACTTCTTCGTCATCCGCGTAGTGCCTCCCACGGATTGCGTCCTTCATTGGGCCAAACATATGGAAATCCGACGGTGCGAGATCGGGGCTGTAGGGTGCACGAGGAAGAACAGTCCACTAAAGTTTTGTGAGGTCCTCTCGGGTGCGAAGACTTGTGTGAGATCTTGCGTTAAGAAGGAGAAGTTCGTTCAGATTTTTGTGCCTACGAACACGCTGAAGTCGTTTCCTCAATTTCTGAAGAGTAGCACAATACACTTCAGAGTTGATCGTTTGACCATGGGGAAGGACATCGAACAGAATAACCCCTTCAGCGTCCCAGAAGACTGTAACCATGACTTTACCGGCTGAGGGTATGGCTTTAAACTTTTTCTTGGTAGGGGAGTGGGTGTGGCGCCACTCCATTGATTGCCGTTTTGTTTCAGGTTCGAAGTGATGAACCCATGTTTCATCGCCTGTAACAATCTTTGACAAGAAATTGCCACCCTCAGCCACATGACGAGCAAGCAATTCCGCACAAATGGTTCTCCTTTGCTCTTTATGGTGTTCGGTTAGACAACGAGGGACCCAGCGGGAACAAACCTTTCAATATACCAACTGGTGAACAATTGTGACAGCACTACCAACAGAGATGTCAGGTTGAGCACTGAGTTGTTTGATGGTGATCCGTCGATCATCTCGAACGAGTGTGTTCGCACGCTCCGCCATTGCAGGAGTCACAGCTGTGCACGGCCGGCCCGCACGCGGGAGATCAGACAGTCTTGCTTGACCTTGCGGCGATGATGACACACGCTTTGCCCAACGACTCACCGTGCTTTTGTCCGCTGCCAGATCACCGTAGACATTCTGCAAGCGCCTATGAATATCTGAGATGCCCTGGTTTTCCGCCAAAAGAAACTCGATCACTGCCCGTTGTTTGCAACGCACATCCGTTACAGACGCTATTTTAACAGCTCCGTACAGCGCTACCACCTGTCGGCAGTCAATGAAACTATACGAGACGAAGCGGGAATGTTTGAAAATATTCCACAAGAAATTTCCGGTTTTTTCAACCAAAATTGGCCGAGAAAAAAAATGTGTTGCATTACTTATTGAACTGCCCTCGTATTTTCAGCCTGGATATATGCACCACATTTGTCTGTATGCTTTCACCGGGTACCTTGCGTCTGTCTTCAGAGTCTGTCAGTACAATTTTCCAGCATCTTCGTCATTCTTAAGCACTGGTCAAACAAACCTGTGACCATTTGTGAGGTATAGGACTCACACATTTGAGCAATGTTCTATAATGTGTCGCACGAGGGTTTTGTACGCACCCTCTTTCTAGAGTGACAACAATACCCCAGTATCCTATCATTGAACTGAAGTCTACCAACTGCTTCACTTACGACTAAGCCTACTTGATCGTTCTGTTTCATATCCTTGCAAATTATTACACCCAGTTTTCTGTAAGAGTTAACCGATTTCACTTATGAGTCACTGATTTTGTGTCATAGGATACAAAGTTTCTCCATATTGCGAAGTGCACAATTTTATGTTTCTGGACATTTATAGCAAGCTGCCAAAGTGTACATCACAATGAAATCTGAATGTTTGTACAGTCTTTTTTAGACAGATACAGATAACTTTATCTTCTGACATTACCATTAATATTGTCAGTCAGGTCGTCAGTATACAACATGAACTGTGTGCTTCTTCGAGATACTAACAGCAGAATCGTGCATAAATCTACTGGACAAATTATACTGTGGAGTTTGCACGATATGATCTGCTAATGGCGCCTAATCTTCTATAAATGCTCTTATACAGGGTGTATCAAAAAGGATTGCGCAAACTTAAACGGCAGGTGTACACGATAATGGAAGCACAAATGTCAAGTAAATATGGGTTCTAAAACGCGTACCGTAAGAGCTATGAGGTATTCTTGATTTTCAATATTGTGAAACAAATCTCTTCTACTGCAAACTCTTTGCTTTCCATATTTTGGGAAGTGGTAGTATGGACCAAAATAAGAATAGAAATGTCCAGTAAACATGTACTCTAAAATGCATACCTTAACAGCTATGAGCACCTGTTCATCTTCGGTACTTTGGAAAACAACTCTTCTAACGAACAAGTGTTCATAACTTTTGCATGTTTGAGCATTTACTGGACATTTTTTCTTATTTTGTTAAATACTACCATTTCTCTAAATATCGAAAGCAAAGAGCTTGCAGTAGACGAGATTTGTTTCACACTATTGAAAATCAAAAATATCTCATAGCTCTTACGGTATGCGTTATAGATCCCATGTTTACTTGATTTGTGTGCTTCTATTATCGTGTACTTTCAGCCGTGCAAGTTTGCGCCATTCTCTTTGATACACCCTGTATACAGTACACGAGCAAAGAATGGTCGTAGACGTGGTTGAGGCTAAGGAGTATACGAAATTGTGGTTTCATGCTGTGAAGTAGATGAGCTACTAAGTATGTAGCTATATTCTTAAAGTGCATACGGAACTTTTGCTCCCTCATGTAGTGATCCTGTTTCTCAGTGTTTAAGCAGTTTTTTTTTCATTATTTGCCGTCGTACTGTTACATGCTTGTGACCAATTCAAAGTATCGTGAGTAAAATAAATTTTTATTACAAAATATTAGTCGTTTGTGAATGTAAATGGAATACATGTTATGATGCTAAAGTGCAACAGAGATAGTTATTTTTCATTGCTGTTCAAAACGCTGAATTCTTTACCGGGTCGTAAATGCTGCGCTGTGGATTACGCCTTGTGATGTTCATAGATATGTGGTCCCAATTCATGCAACGGTGTCCCTCTATGAATGCTGATATTTTAAGGTACAGTCACATAGCGGCCAGTTTATTAATAAGAACAATCAACGATGACTTTGACAGATAAGATACATGTGGGTTCTGTGTTGCAGCTGTATTTCAAATTGATACCAGCCTAAAGGTAACGATTCGCAATAGGCGACAAATTTGTGTAATGCGCATGTTAAATATTAATCAGCAGTGCCGCATAGTTAGTGAAAGACCGTTAAGTTTTCGGTTGTGGGCCGTTGTGGCCGAGCGGTTCTAGGCGCTTCCGTCCGGAACCGCGCTGCTGCTACGATCGCAGGTTCGAATCCTGCCTCGGGCACGGATGTGTGTGGTGTCCTTAGGTTAGTTAGGTTTAAGTAGTTCTAAGTCTAGGGGACTGATGACCTCAGATGTTAAGTCCCATAGCGCTTAGAGCCATTTTTCTTGGTTGTGCTGCTCCATTGCTAATGACATAGAGATTTAATAGCACTTACTTTCACTCAGAGACCTCTAACAGGCCTAGGTTAACTGTTCCACTTCTCTGCATTGCTATTTCTGAAATACTGACATAAATACATGGTGAGCATAGCTCTAGTTCCTTTCGCAAGATACTAAAGAAGAACATGGCAAAGCTGTTATTATCTCTCTAATGCTCAGGACTGTACCTTAGCTTATGATGGGCAAACAACTGCAAGTATCTGTATGAGTTGAAAGAGCGTTTAACGCCAGCGAGAGGCATAAGTGATCAGCAAACATATGCACAAGATATGATGAAAGTAAGCATCCACCATAAAGACAGAAAACACGAGGATAGTTCGAAAATACTTATATTAATACTCCACTGTCTACAAATGTTTTCATGTTTCATTAACTCTTTCTCTCTCTCTCTATTCTCTCTCTCTCTCTCTCTCTCTCTCTTTCTCTCTCTCTCTCTTTCTCTCTCTCTCCCCTCCCTTCTTCCTCACTCCCTCTCTCTCTCACGCACACACACATACAAGGTCAACCGACGCACAACAAGAGACCGAAACGAAAGCTACATAGTCTACATAAGTTTACCTTTTGTCTTCCAACAATGTGTGCTGCAAAACGTAGAGGAAGCTTCGTCGTGTAGTAAGTGTTACTACAAGGAGACAAAACAAGAATGCTGAAAAAGCACAAGGTAAATGTTTACGCTATATATCTAACGCAAGGTATGTGGAAACATTTTTGCACTCTTGAAGAGCACGGCGTGTTGCTATACAAGGGAGCAGAATAAAAAATTATGCGACATATTTCCATCTGAGGAGCCATTTCCATATAAAAAGTAAAAGAAAAAAACCTGCGCTGTGGAGGGAACTTTGTAAATACTGTACAGTAGTTTGCCTCTGTGATACTATATGTGTATGTTTTGTGCTGCTAAACATTAGCAACTAAACTGTGAGCAGTTCTGTTCTACGTACGTTGTTCTTACAATATGTTTACTATTTTAAGTATGGGCTTGGTTATTTAATTATAACCCACTCTATCAAACTTCATAATTGAACAGTGAGAGTTTCGCCGAAAATATTCGAAAATCTTGTGGAAGCTTTGAAGACCAACCACAAATTTTTTTAACAAGCCGCAGTAAGATATATCGCTACAATGTCATTGGCTTCAGAAAATATATTTTTTATAGTCTCAGTGGTGTGGCACAGATAGCGGATATTGTAACAGTAAACTCTTTCTAAGATGAATACATTGACACCTCTCGTGACCAAATATAATTTATTATCAATAGTAGTAGTATAACGAAAATACGGCTGTAAATAGTCACGTCGAGTGGTGACGTGTTCGAGATTGAGTCAGAACTCAGGTCCTTTCAGCATGGCTACGCCACTAGGAGATTATAGGTCTGTTCGAGTGGTTATGACGAACAGACGAATGACAACAGTTGAAATTCGGTAGATATTACAGGCAGAATGTCATCACGAACCATGGTGAACAGATTGCCGGAAACTGGAGATCTTCCGTTGCGGTGTGTCAATTAGCACTGACGCCGTAACAAATAGAGAGTCTTCTAATGGCTTGGAGCCAAACTGGGACATTTTGCTGCAGTCTATCATATTAAGCGGTGTCAGCAGTCAGATAAAGACTAACGTGGAGACGACATGGTCAAGTGATTCACGAGACCTATTGGGATCGTGGTTGGAGGAACTGTTGGATGTGACTACCGGACTGGTTTAGTATTTATTGAAAGGAGGCTGAACGTTCACATTGCGTGACAAGAACGGTAAATCCTGTTGTATCCTCGAAGAGCAGGATACCAGACAGCATTTTCCAACAGCATAACGCAAGACCCCGCACTACAGTTCACAACAAAGTCCCCTTGAGGAATCTATATATTCCCTAATGACCTACCTGCTCCCCTGGTCTGTCATCCACACAGCTTGTTTGGGATTCGATGGGAAGATGTTGGTCTATACCTTCATAGCAGCCTCTGGTCAGCAGTCTTAATCAACTGACACAGCAGTTTCAGGCATGACAACAGCTTCCTCAAGATCGCATTTGAGGCTCCCTGCTCCCACGCCACAGCGAATTAAAGGACGTATTCGTGCCCAAGGGGGTCACACCTCATATCGGTGTTGTTGATGTACAGGGTTTGATAGATATCGGACTGGTGGTTCACGATGTGGCAGTTACTATTTCCGTCTGTGTGGTTCAAAACGAATCGCCGAAACTCTGCGATGTTTTCAGACATCCTAACAAACTGAAACTCTGTGTCAGAAGGTGATCCGACGCAAGGACCCTACGCTGTGGCTCAGCCATTTCTCCGGAATATCTTTGCTTCCAGCAGTTCTAGCCCGACTAGGAATGCAGCGCTTTGTGAAATTTTAAAAGTAAGAAAGCTGTGTTGCGTGGACTAGGGAGGGGGGATAGGTCAGCAGGTAATATCATTGCCCACGAAAGCGTAGGTTGCGAGTTCGAGTATGGATTGACACAAACTTTTAAATTTATTTTCGTATTGCTCATAGAATGATGAATACTCTGTTACTGAGACAGAATTCGTAATGAAGTTACACAACAATAAATAGTGTTGCACACTTTCAGCAATATGGATTTCTTCTTGCGAGATAGGCGAAAATTTTGAAATACCAAAGTCGGCAGAAATGTATCACGAGTAATTAGGTAAAATACAGAGTCATGATTCAGAGAACGATTCTGAATATGACACGCTTGTTATTTCTGATGGTAACCTTGCGTAGTGTAATCCTAGATGGTTTTCTGTAACGCGTTCAAGATTTCAGTGCCTAGAAAGAAAGGTACCATACTAGCCTAGCACGAAGTACGTATGTGGGCGTCAACAGAAATTCTTCAAACCGGGCGGGGGAGGAGGGGGGGGGGGGGAGGGGATGGATGCGAGATTTAAAACTTTGCATTTTCTGTATAAGTGATTCAATTAATTTGAAAATGTTTTATGGCCAAGAACTAAATTTGATACGATGTGCGCAAAACTTATGTCTCAAAAGAGTGATATCTATCTACTTTGTCTTTTTAAGGTAAATTACTTTGGTACATAAAAGGTAAGCATATTTAAGAATATATCCAAAGCACTTCTCTTTGTGTTACTAATATGCCATGTTTTTGATACAACGATCAGAAATTACATCCCCATATGGTTAAATCTAGCATATCTAACGAATTGTGAAATAAAGCCAGAAAATATTCACAGAAATAATGTTCTCATATTCGCTCAATGTAAGTTTGAAGCTGAAAATTAAAAATCTGAAATAGGGAAAGAAGTCAGTGACTGAGAAAATATTTCAGCCTATCAACAAAAGTGTCACATTATTATCCTCGAAGACAAGATACAGGGAGTAAACCCTTATTAAAAATCTTACTCAACGTTGATGGCGTCTGTAGAACTTCCGTTGCTTATAGAACTTCACGTCTGTTCACATAAATGCAAGTATTGCATTAATTTCATGATTCCTATTTTTCAGTGTCGACTGGCTCAAATGGTTGAAATGGCTCTGAGCACTATGGGACTTTACATCTGAGGTCATCAGTCCACTTGACTTAGAACTACTTAAACCTAACTAACCTAACGATATCACACACATCCATGCCCGAGGGAGGATTCGAACCTGCGACCGTAGCAGCAGCGTGGTTTCGGACTGAAGCGCCTAGAACCGCTCGACCACAGCGGCCGGCTGTCGACTGGCACAACGTAATTTGTACAAAACTTGTTTTTAGAGTTATTTATCTTGGATGGGGCCTCAAAGTGAAGTCTAGGAGCATTATACGAATACATGAATGCTGGACACCTCCAAAAACCGGCCTCAAATTTCCCGGTAGAATAAATGTTTTAGCAGTCTAGGACTCCACCAAAAAAATTCTCGTCTCTTAAACCTGTGGTATAATTGTACAGCATGCCAAATGGACTGCAGAACTCGTAGTTCTGCGACTCAGTGCGTCGCTGAATCGTATCCATAGAGTTAGGAAAGGTCCCAATCGTGTAGAGCACATTTTCTCCCTCCTGGAAATTTCACACTTCTTTTCCTCTCTTTTAATGCAGAAAAGGGCATTTTATTTATTTCGATTGACATGTTTGAAATTTTGTAATGATGTACATACATACAATACAAAACGGCGTGTTCTTCCGAAAGAATGGAAGGGAGATTATGATTTAATGTCCCATCGACATCGAGGTCAATAGGGACGGGTGCTCCTCCCACTGTATCATAATAGCTCTGTCATTCAAAACCAAAAGCAGAGTCACTAAGCCATCATGCATTCTCTTTTTCCACAGATAAATAGACATTACTGTTCTGATTTTCTTGCGCATCAAAAGGGGGGGGGGGGGGACGTACTTATGGGAATTGAGGACGAATGACTGGCACATATACTGCTGTCGTGTTTATGTGTTGGGATTCGGCGACGGAATCCGTGCGCTCGTGTGTTAGACTGGCTCCCTCTAGTGCCGATCTGTGTGGCCGAGCGGTTCTAGGAGCTTCAGTCTGGAACCGCGCGACCGCTACGGTCGCAGGTTCGAATCCTGCCTCGGGCATGGATGCGTGTGATGTACTTAGGTTAGTTAGGGTTAAGTAGTTCTAAGTTCTAGGGGACTGATGACCTCAGATGTTAAGTCCCATAGTGCTCAGAGCCATTTTTGAGCTCCCTCCAGTAGCTCAGAAAGGGCTTGACAGGAAAGCGACACAGTTCAGCGTCGAGAGTGCTGCCGCACCAAGGGATCGGTAAAATCTCCTGTGAACAGAGTACCAACTAAGAAAACCCAAGATATAGCGTTGCTAAAGCTGTACTATTTCTCGTCGCGTTCGTCAATGTTAAATCTGCTGTTCGTGGAATCACAGCCAATGAACAGAGAATCAAATAGGCAAAAAAGACAAGAACTAGTATAAATCTTTGGATACTGATCGGCTCACTGAGAAATTAAAAATGGTAGACAGCCATCATTTCCACCTTTCATCGCAAAGTGTGTATCCTCGTAAACAAAGAAGGGAGAAAACGCTTAAAGTTAAGGTGTGCAAAGTCGGTTTCGTTTCGTAAAATCTGAACGTGATTTGTATAAATGCAAAGAAAGATCTACATGAAGTAAAAGATACATGCCAAAATGAAACTAGTAAAAGTGTGAAAGAAGAAGTTTTCGAAATAATTATGACTGCTCGGGGGAGTCAGTGCGTCATTACCGACGGAGACCTACGAGACTGGTCATTCTGAATTACCAGTGAGATGAACATTACTATTTCCACGCTTCTCAGAGCTGGTTAAAAATATTTAGGAAATATTACAGAAAAGAAAAGCACAAAATTACAAAATTAACTTAAAGTGAATCTGTAGAGGAGATTTCATTAATCGGTAATATGTAGAGAAATTAGCAGCTGACATGAAAACAAATCTTGTTATCCCTTAAAGTACTGTATATAGAGCGAATCAGTCAGGTCTCTTGCAAGAACTGCGTGCGAACCGGGGGAGAATAATTTTCAGTACTGGATACCAAACGTCCTCTTACCAGTAGCAGAAAATAATTCATTGCTTTTTTTGGACTCTTGGCTTGGATATAACGACATCTTTCTCTTTGGGAGGACGATGAGAAGACTGTTAATGTAATTTGGATCTCATACGAAACTGATAGAGTGATTTAGCCTCTCGATAAAGAACTCTTTCAACAGTGCAAAGCATTTCTCAGAAACCTGTCAGACGGTATAACTTCCGTTAGCTCTTTGTCATATCATCTAATTAATCTTGACAGCGTTTTCGCTTAAATAAAGCGTTATGCTGAATGACTGCTTTATTCACAAATACCAAATTTACGCCTAGTGTTATCTTTCGTGACTGACAAGTTTCCGCGTTTGGCAACTGAATCAGCCAACGGCCTTGATACTTTGTAAACACCGGTTCTCGCCCTATCGCCGAAATTAAGAGAAATCGGGCCAGTTAGTGATTGCATGGGTGGCAGTGTGGATATGCCAGGTGGCGTTGGCTCAGGGATACTCAAGTCGTCGAAGTGGCCACCAAATGCAAGATTTCCATCATTCCGCTGACTATATGGCATGATTATTACTGCCACTTCACTTTATTTTAATTGTGACGACCATAATTAGACACTGGGCGAGCTTGTAATAAGGCCGTTACACGTGGACCTGGACGCCTCACATGGAACGATGTTTGATGATGGGCGCAAAACTCGACATACATCCACGACCTTTGCGAATACGCCACAGTGCCAGTTCTTAGGTACTTATCTATCGGTACCAACTGTCTCCTGTCTATAGCTCACATGAAGAAATCAGAAGGCATGCCAGCCGAACTATCCTGCCAGGAAGTCGACGTCACTCGATTCTAATTCAAGATCTCGTGGAATAACGAAAATTTGTTCACCCATACGACAGGAGCCTCTTACTTTCCTAGAAATCAAAGAATTAGGGTTTCTGATCCGTTGCGGATATACTTCAGAAGGATATAGTGGGCGGTTGGCCAGTTACGAGTGTAGAGCCTCCCTTCAGATCACAACTTTTGTAAGCTAGGCTTCGAATATTTTCTATTCTTGAAATCTGTCGCGCTATTTTAAATAAGATAATTTCATTGTTGTTACGTAACAAGTGTTAGGAAGGACTAGGTTGACTGCAATACTATTCTACAAAATACATTACACTTCTGCTTCATTAAAAACTCCCATTAAAAGAAAACAATAATGTTCATAACCCTCATCCAGTCAGTTTAAGACAACATATAGTTTCAAACAGTTAAACGGATGTACCTCAACAACTTGCTCAGCAGCTAAAAAGTTCCATTACAATAATTTATAAAAGTCACCATAATAACAGCATGCTTAAAACCATTAGTTTATAAGTCACCCATTTTCCACGCATGGAAAATATTGATGTAACATGAATGACATTAAGCCTCCATAAAGCAAAGAAATATTTAGACATTTTTGTTAGGTGACTGTTAACAGTCTGTAATTCATGAAATGCATATTTGACTATCAGCTGTTTTATTGAAAACATTAAGCAACTGGTTTCGGTCTTAAACCATCATCAATGAATATAAGTTCAAGATAGTTCAAGCAAACACATTTATCATGAGATTATTTGACAGTGGACACTTCTCAGGTGTTATAATACGTAATAAATTCACCGTACAAGGTAGCCGCGCGGCCCTTACCACGGTTCGCGCGGCTGCCCCCGTCGCAGGTTCGAGTCCTCCCTCGGGCATGGCTGTGTGCGTTGTCCTTAGCATAAGTTAGTTTAAGTTAGATTCAGTAGCGTGTAAGCCTAGGAACCGATGACCTCAGCAATTTGGTCCCATAGGAACTTACCACCACAATGTAATAAATTAAATTACAGTCTGCTAGAAGAGGTCAGTGAATATGTCTACCTTGGCCAGATTATAAATATGAAGGGAGACATAAGGTCAGAAATCTATCGACGCATCAAACTTGGCTGGCAAGCATTTGGGAAGAATTCAAAAGTATTCACATCAAAAATGCCAGTAAATTTGAAGAAAGCAGTATTTGATCAATGCATTCTTCCTGTCATGACGTATGGCTGCGAGACATGGTCACTGTACTCATTTACAAAAGGGAAACTTAGGGCAGCACAGAGAGCCATGGAGAGATCAATGCTGGGCTATACAAGAAAGGACAGGAAAAGGGCAGATGACATCCGGTCTGTGACGAAGGTTAATGACAGAGACAGTAGGTTCCCTGAAATGGCAGTGGGCTGGCCACATCGCAAGAAGAAAAGACAACAGATGGACGAAGCTAGTACTGGAGTGGAGTCCGAGGGAGCACCGGAGGCCTAGAGGAAGACCACCAGACAGATGGGACAAAGACATCAAGAAGGTCGCTGGTAACACCTGGCAGAGAACTGCCTAAGACCGTTCCACTTGGAGAAGACTGCTGAAAGCCTACCTGAATCCACGACTCGAAGAGGCCACATCATTTAATGATTGAATTGGCTGATGATGATGATGATGATGATGATGATGATGATGATTAAGTTCTACACAGGACATTTACGGGTGCACTCAATTGTGACATCAGTTAAAAAAAATCTCTAATGGACTTATGTCCGGAAATGCGTGGTTTCAATGCTAGAGACCACTTATTCAACCATACTTTGTTGCAGAGACTGCGGTCTAATATGCGCTGTGTCATGCAGTCATAGTTATAGTACGCATGGTTTCCTCCTAGATGGTGGTTCAAAAAAAATGGTTCAAATGGCTCTGAGCACTATGGGACTTGACTTCTGAGGTCATCAGAAGTACTTAAACCTAACTAACCTAAGGACATCACACACATCCATGCCAGAGGCAGGATTCGAACCTGCGACTGTAGCGGTCGCGCGGTTCCAGACTCTAGCACCTAGAATCGCTCTGCCACCACGGTCGGCTAGATGGTGGTATTATTCCTCATACGTCATGTCCTAGCGCCCTCTCCTTGTAGTGGATGTGATACAGAATTGATACAGAATTGTACACAGTTGTTCCGTATTCGAATCGAGAGCTTGCCGACATGGTATTTACTTACGGTAAGGCAAATGGCAACGGGCGATGGAAACAGCGTTGTATCGGGAGACCTATCCCACCGACAACAACCACAGTATTCAGTGTTTGCAACAGTGTTTCGCCGTTTGTCTGAGACAGGGTCGTTTCAGGAAACAGGAAATTATGAAGGACGTATCCGGAATGTCCGGACACCAGACTTGGAGCAAAATGTGGTGAACACTGTGGAAGTCGACCGTCGTGTGAGTGCCAGGCAGTTGACCCGCCAGCACAGGGTAAGCTAGACGACCGTGTGGAACATTCTCCATGACGACTGTTACTTCCCTTATCACTTACATCGTGTGCAGAGCTTACTAGCGACAGAACTTTCCACATCGGGAGCAGTTTTGTCACTGGTTTCTTCACCAGGCAACCAATATTCCGGGATTTGTGTCATTCGTTCTATTTACAAATGAGGCAGCCTAAAAAGCGAAGTGGTATCTTCAACTGTCATAACAGTCATCTGTGGGATAGTATGCAGAACCGCCATAGTGTGGTGCCAGCGAATCATCAGCATCTTTGCAGCAAGAATGTGTGGGCCGGGATAACTGCCGATCGTATTTTTGGACGAGTCTTCCTTCCACGCTGCCTAACAGGCCGGAACTATCAGCATTTCTTGCTGGTGACTTTGTCTCCCCTGCTGGAAGGAGTGCCATTGAAGATTCGAAGGGTTATGTGGCATGATGGTGCTCCAGCCAACTTCACCGTTAACGTCCGGATGCATCTCAATTGCCTCTTCCTTGGCTGAGGGATCGGACGAGAGGCTCCAGTTCTATGGCCGGCTCGTTCACCGGACCTCAACCCGTGCGATTTCTGGTTCTTGGGCCATCTCAAAAGTATTGTGCATACAGAGCCCATCCCATTCCACAAGTGGAGACACTGGAGCATTGCATTCATGCTGCATCTGACACTGTTCGCATGCAGCATGGCCGATGTGAACGTCTGAAACAGAACATGCTATGGCGTGTACGCACATGCGTCGAGGCACATGGAAACCATTTTCAACACATATTGTATCTGTGGCTGCATGGCACAGATACAGTTTCTGTAACAAAGTATGAGTGAATAAATGGTCTGTAGCACGGAAAGTGTGCAGTTCCGGACATAAGTTTATTAGACATTTTTTGTTTCGCATCCTCTAGAGTTTGTACACGGTGGAAAAAAATGACCCTGTGTCTTACAATACCTGAGATGCGTCCACTGTGAAATAATTGCACGAGAGATGTATTTAGTTGAACTGTTTTTAACGTTATAAGACCGAAACTTGTTGATGCTTAAGCTTTTCAATAAAACAGCTAATGGTCAAATATGCATTTGAAACCTCCCCTTAGAAAAATTTATGAATTACTGTGCTGGTAAACCCCTTACGTTATTTGATTTTCAAACAGCTGAACAAAACTGAACGTGCTCAGACATTTCTCTCTTTACTTATTCTGATCAATAAACTGACACACAATATTTTTAGCGCAACGCAATCTGACTTTGAAGAATCCCTACAAAAGAATGGCCCAGACTAACAATAAGCTATACCTTTCACGAATCACTTACCTCACAAAAATTTTCGTTACTCGAACTACTGCAATACAGCCAGCGCCAATACTGCCAGCTAAATAAAAGATTCTAACTACTGAAGGCACTAACCACTCACTGATAGGCATAGTTAGCAAATGAAAGATTTTGATAGAGAACAAACAATGTATTTACCTTAATAGTGTTCAAAAGTCATGTATAAAATCAGTTCATGACATCCAGTCTTACAAATTTACTGTCTCTGCTGATGGACACACGTCCAGATCATCCGCTCTCAAAACTCCGCCATCTCTCTCCCCCTCTCTCCCCACATCCACCACTGCTGGCGGCTCACCTCCAACTGCGTAACGCTACGCGCTGTTCACATCCAGCTGCCCAATACTACAATGGCGAATATTCCAACAATGCCAACCAGCCACAGACTGCACACAGCATAGCCAGTGATTTTCATACAGAGCTCTACGTGGCATTACCAACATAAAAATCTGAACAGCCTACTTACACATTTAATAAAAAAAATATACTTTTTTTACATAGACAATTATCAACGCAGTTAATAGAAGTTTTAAAGTGTCTTGACACGTCCCATAAAGCAACTCCTATTAAAAACAGCAAACCAACAAGACTGGAGCAAATGCACTCGTGATCTTAAGACAGTGAACTTGCCGTGGGCCAGCCCCACACCAACGGTTTTCTAAATTACGACCAGAGCTTGGCGACAGTGGCTAGTTTGAGTCTGCACAACTGTAAACCAGAGGAAAAAAGTGATGTCACTATATCGCTAAGAACTGCAATGACTGTGTTCAGTTCTTGGTGAGGTCTGTACGTCTCTTCCTTAACAAAATGTATTATCCTTTATGTGAATTCGCATGCTTACTGGCAGACTACACGGTGGTGTGATTCTGTTAATATGCCACTGTGATATGGACCTCATGTTAAGGGTGAATCATTTCTCCATCATTTGCTCTTTCTCACCTCTGATGTAATGAATTTGTGATGTTTACTGAGAATACAGACTATCTATTCACATTTCGTATACACATTGCAAATTTTTGTTCCTTTGGTGCGAATGTTGTTACCAAATTAGTCAGACTAAACTGTCTTCTGAACTTTGTACATTAATCTCTTTTTAGATATCCTGTTTAGCTGACAAAAAACATGCATCTGATGGCACAGTACTATTTAAATTTGATTACCCATTTAGGGAAGACGGTGAAACATGAAATATATAAGTTTTGCTGTAGCATAGAGAATAAAATATGCCTTGCATCTGAACTTTTCCAAGAAACGCATAGTTTAGCTGCTCTTATGTCGCTATACTAGCTAAGGAAAATTATGGTTTAATGTCCCGTCAGCGGAGGTGTCGCTAGAGGTTCAAATCAAGGTCAAAAGAGAACGAGCATAATGGAATGAAATGATCCTTCTCATTTTCAACTGGCATTCACCCATTCGTTTTAGGGAAACCGCGGAAAATATAAATCTGGGTATACGGTTGACTCCACCAAAAGGCGAACACAGTGCCTTAAGGGCCAGTCAGCCAGTAAAATAGGAATTTTTTACGATTTTAGGAAAAAAAATGAAATGATCGACATAAATCTTTTTGCAGATTAGTTATTCATTCTTGGACTAGAATTTCTGATTTTCTAAAGAATTTCAGTCATCATTAAGCCCCCCATCCGAGGAATTACAGTTGATCTGTCCAAAATGAGGTGTGTCCATGACGAAGTCCTGCAGTCTGCGAGTCTTCTCTGAAATCAAAAGACAAACAATTTTCTTAATCTATAGGTTATTGCGGACGGGGTAGTAGGATAGTTTTTTTTCTTATTTGACAAAGTAATAAAATGGCAGACGTTTGAAACCGAGATTTAGTTTTGTCGTGTGTTTTGGTTACACTTTTGCAATAACTAATGAATAAACTAAAATACAAAAATAGCTTATTACTCCATGCGTACATAGACGAGCAGTAATTCAGCCAACTTTCAGAAAGAAATCTTTATTATTGTGTCCCCAGCGCATTCCCTCAAGTGGAGATACATTGTATTTCCATCATGGTTAAACCTCATTTTGGACGGAGCAACTTTAACTCTTCGGGTGAGGAGGGAGGGGGAGGGCTTCATGATGACACAAATACTTAAAGAAAGCAGAAAATGTTGTACAAGAATCAAATGTGCAAAAATGTGCAAAAATGTTTACTTGATTGCTTCATTAATGAAAAAGAATCGTGGAATCGCTTATATTATATGCTGACTGAGAATAATGGACCCTTAAATTGTACACCGCGCACGGTTGTCTTTTGACTGCTGTGTGATCTCAGTGTTAAGTTACAAAGAGAGGAGCAAACGCATATTTGAAATACTGTTAGGTTCGTCTTGGAGTACATATACAGTGTGACAACTGGGCGGACTTGTGAATCAGTAACTAAAAAATACCATCATACATGGGAAAAAGCATACACTAGTCCGACAACAGTTCACCTGATAGGACTCGCTGAAGAGAATAAGTTTTGCGGTTTTCGAGGAAATCTATCTGCGTGGAAATGCATACAGAGCGTAAAGATCAGGCACCTGGTTGGGCAGTCAATGTAGCGCGTATCGCTTATAGGACAACGAATTTTATATTGTCCCAGCCACCCTTTGTTCACATTAAATGGAAAACAGATCGCCCAGGATTAATCCCTTTAAAATATACGCCGTCGCGCTCGACTGCAATTTTCACGCGTATATGTAAGCGTAAATTTATGCTGCGATTAACAGACAGACATATAGAATTGTAATCCTGGATTTACATATGCCTGAATAACAGGCTGTGACAGGACAACACAAATATTTGAAAGCAGGCTGTGGTGTATGAATAAATGCACTGAAGTAGCGGTATGGAAGTAGCTATGCTGAAGATATATTTTTTGAAACAAAAAGGATAATAAGTATCGTATAATCCAACATAACTGACTTAATACTTCTGAATGATCTTAAACGACGGAAGCATGTGGAGGAAAACGCTTATCGGTCATTCATTGCCGTAACTCTGCATTCTTGGTGATATGTATTTATCATTTAAGGAAATACAGGTACACTTTTATCTTTCTTTCTTTGACTTCTGTTGGACTTGATCTGTTGTTTCTTTACTGTTCTTTATTAGTCTTCGCTTCTTTAATTTTGATTTTAAACAGCTTTGGCCAATAGCTCATTCATCGAGCTGCAAAGCTAAGAAAACCTGCGACAAGACTAAATTGAAGTTACCCAGTAAGTTAGTTATCGAAGAGACTGAATTTTTTAAAACTATTTAATGAGAAGGTGCCACTATTTTGTTATTTAAAGATAAACTTCAACCAGTAAACTGATAAAGTGAGAGAGCGCAAGTCTAACGAATTTTAAAACAGATATACACAGTTGATTCTCCAAAGAGCTTACAATTACAGGGAGTGAGAAGGAAAAAAGAAACTGAGAATTTAGTTTAGTATTTTTAATCAATGTACCTTCACACAATGTAACACAAAAT
The DNA here is from genome assembly GCF_021461385.2 of Schistocerca piceifrons. Lineage (NCBI taxonomy): Eukaryota > Metazoa > Arthropoda > Insecta > Orthoptera > Acrididae > Schistocerca > Schistocerca piceifrons. The sequence continues at coordinate 485,796,318 of NC_060143.1, read as the reverse complement.
ATGAGTTCAAGATATGCGTTCTCCTTCTCAGTTGCATTTAAATCACAATTCTGAAAGGGACTGACTTTAACAGGTAGTTCATTTGGTCAGTAGACATGTTATCCGCTTGGTGTGTTGATAATGGTAAACAACTTCTGTTTGAGACATGAAATAAGGTACCTTGGGTAATGTATTGGCGGGTAGCCGAGAACCAAGTTACTTTGAGGTCACTGCTCTTTTTACATAACTGTGGCAACTCCTGCTTTTGCAAGTAGTCGATAGTAGTCACAGTACGGAAGAGGATTAAGGCGGTCGAGTGCTTGCACGTTTTTGGCAAGCTGTGCGTCACTTTCGTACCACGTTATACCTAAGTGGCCCAGTAACAACTCGATCTGTGGAGAGATTCCGATTCAGTAATATTTTCTAGGTTGCCAGACGCTGGATAGGTTGGACTGTTACACTCAAGCTGCCCTCCTTGGGACCTAATGCAGCATTTTTTTAAATTTTGTTCTTATTTTACCCCCTCATCCCACACGAACAGAGGATGGTATGTTATCAGACACAGTTACAACCTTACAGCTGATTTGAAAGGTATTAAAAAGATGTTAAGATACAAATGATTATAAATTAAAAATCTATGGCTTCTGTGAAATTTTTTAAGGTTAAAATTTATTTTCCCTTGTAATTAAATAAATAAAACTAATACTTTCCACTTGTGTTGGTATTATCGGTGTTGATGGTGGGGCACAGTCTGAAAATGGTGGGAAGTAGAGAAGGATGGCAGTAAAGGGTTTGTTGACTTGAGAAAGAAATGTGTATTCTGATGAAGTGAGTGTTTTGTAATGAATGTTGGTTGGAAATGACAGCTTAGACGAGTATGAACAAGTTGTTGAAAATGGACAGAGTAGGAGAATTGGAATTATGACATGCAGAGGGTATGCAGTACTGAGATATAACTGCAAGGCTGAGTAGACTGTTATGTAGGTGATGTAGAGAGAGGCTGTTAAAGTTTCATTAGAATAGGGTGTGGCGCGTTTGCAAGATGAGTTTGGGCGGATGTGCTGGTGTAAGTGCGGTAAAGTGCTAGGCTTGGTGATCAACAGTAAACGATTGGTTAGTAGTGTCAAGTTTCCGGGAAGCGTATGGAATTCCGTGTTCAGTGTGGGAGAGGAGATGGGGGCAATGTGGCAAATTAGTAAGATGATACAACATTTGAATGGGGTATGATAGATGGATATGAAAATCGAAGTAGAATTCATGGTACCCGAGAATTTTATGCTAATACAATTTTGGTCGCACGGAAATGCAACCGACATTGGCATGAGAGAGCTAGATCAGATTCACATTTGTAGGTGAGGAGTGTGGAAAACTGATGTAGTCTCAGTGATTGGCCGGTTTGCAATTTTAACGTATCGTGCGTTTTTTGTTGTGTGGTTAACAGGTTTGGTTTATATGTTGGTTTACGGTCGTCAGTTAATCCAAGGTATAGTGTATGTCTTGGATTAAAAGGTTCTAAAAGCTGACCAAGGAATAAAGGAGTCGGAAGTTGAGGGCACTTCCCCGTATAATTATGACCCGGGTCGGTCAAAGATCGCACTTGAGGAGCCACTAGCTACCGCCTGAAGATAAACTGTTTGCTATTGAGAGTATGGTTGAGTTTTCTGGAGTGTTGGGTATAGGGACAGAAAGGGAAGACATTGGCCTGCTGAAGGTGTACAGGAGTAAGGAGTGTAGGCAAAATGGTGGATTTACAGCAGTTGACAGAGGAGAGAGTTTCGTTGCACAAGCTGCCATGGCATGGAAATGGAAGATGCAGAACTGTTGCTGTTTCTACTTGAATAGTACAGGATTTTTGGCGGATGGGGCGTGGTGAGGCAAAAATAGTTTATTGGACGTGCGTACGACTGCTCGTTGCTACGGAAACTCTAATTTCGTTTTTGGAATCTTACGGTTATTCAAAGGACGCAAAAACGGCGCGATGGCACTTACAGAGTAACTTAATTTAGTCTATTGCTGTTTCATTCCCTCATCCGTTACATCTGAACCACCTCCCCATATGCACTTTAAGGGTGTTTGAGTGTTGCATGACTTGTATTCATGGCCTTGTGCACGCAAGTAAATTTCTTCTATCATTAATAAATTGGCCATATTAAATAATGTTGCTATATTCATCCGTTAGACAGCGGTTACCACTAGGACGTAAAAATAGAAGTTTGCGAGGGAATACGTAAGCATGTGCACTGGTAAAAATATCATATTTATTCAAGACACACCTGAAGAAAATAATAAACTAAACATCTAATAAATGGCTGATATTGTTGTTCTTCATAACGCTCTCGGCTGAGTTACAAAATTACATTTGTAACTGCATTTTGGAGACCCCAGCAGGATTGATCAGTAATCATGGAAGGGTCAGAGGAATCTTTCACTGGCGACATTCAAGCACGTATACACACATCATAGAGATTCAGGACAACTATAAGAGTAAAGAAAAATTCACCAGTATGCATGTGGTTACCAGTATGCGCGTGGTTAGCAAACGATCGTTTCCTTGGCTCAAGTGAAAGAAGCAAATGAACAAGATATCATCGATTAAAGTAAACTGTTAATAACTGCACCACAGGGGAAATTCTGAAACTAATTTGGAAGTTTTACCGCGAGAATCAGTAAGTTTGACATGTAAGGATTCTCACAATCCGCGAACAGGTGGCTGGCACAAACGAAAATTGTGCATAAAATGAGTGGTAAAATTCAGATTAAAACCAATTTGGACAGGATAACTTACTATGAGACACGATCTGCGAAGTTAAGGCTCTCAGAGCCGTACTTCACACGTTATGAGACAACAAAGATATGTAGAAACTAGGTTACGAAATGAAATCGAAATTAGAAAAGTTTCAGAAATCTGTTCATTAACACTACACTCGTGAGGTCACCAACGAACTAAATCAGTCTGAACTGAGAAGACACATCACACTTCCACATGTGTGAACAGAGGTAAAGCGGAACAATAGCTTGCATGTATGGCTAAGAGCAGCTGCTTATAATTTCCGAAATTAGCAAGAAAAATTCCGTACACCGCTCAACGGAGCAATTTGCGATGAGAGCAAAACGTTAATTTTGTCTGGAGCTGAAATTTACAAAAATAAGATATTCAATTAACTACAAATAGGCACATTGACACATAGTCGGTGTCGCTCGTCTCCCGGGACACAGCCGAGAGAACTTTTTTGGAAGCAGCGCTTCCCTTTCCTTCGGAAGCGCCGAGACAGTAGTTCCCTATTGTGCGGTGCCAAGATATACAAGAGCTTCGTCCAAGGCGAACGGAAACCTCTTTGCTACTTGATACGTACTTTATAGGGTTGCCGGTAGAAATTTTGTGGTAAGTTCCTGTGGGACCAAACTGCTGAGGTCATCAGTCTACATGGTTGGCTATTCTGCCACAGTAGCAGAATACTTCCACACATCTGCCTCATTCATGTTTTTTACTCAACAGGTGACAGGAGGAAAGGATGTATATACTGAAATATTGCACATAAATTTTCTTAATATGCGTGTGGTGCTCCGGTAACTGTCAAAAATCTTAGTCAATGTGAAGGGAAATAAAAATAATATACACTGTGGTCGCTATAGACACACTCAGGTGCTCAGTCTTTTTTTATGTAGTTGACAGTTTGCCCCCAGAATTGACGTGCCAGAGGTGGGAACACTAAGTGAAATGTTAAGCAAAATCATGAAGAGGCTCATGTAGAGACCCTTCAAAACCATTAGGAATATGGTCATTTGAATGTCTTATGCTCCCACTTTCTGTGATGTGGGGGACTACTGACATGTGTTATAATGGAGCACCTTAAGCTGACAAGGCAGCCTACTTGTGCCTGGATCACTGGAAAACTTTGTCTTTTCAGTAAAAAGTGATGAAAAACCAGATACGCGATGGAGGACATTATAGATGATTGCTATCTCTAACACGAAGACCTGTGTCACGAAAATAGCTCATCAGTGCGACGCGCGTTCGGGGACACAGAGGGAAAGACACTTGGCGACAGAAACGCCATAGACAAAAGATTAAAGGTAAAAGTTATACAATCAAAGTTCTCCTAAACCAAGTGAATCCAAATGAATGTCCTCAATATGCGAAAACCATGAAGGCATTTAACCTGGTCTGACGGGAGTATTTTTTCACTGTTTCCCGCAGCACAGAATGCGAAGGTGAAACTGCGTTTTTCCTCTGTGAAGTGCTTTGGAGGTTCTGCGATGGTTTGGGAAGTCAGGTTTGGGTATCCAGAGGGTCGTAAGCCTAACCGAGGGAGGTGGCGCAGTGGTTAGCACACTGGACTCGCATTCGGGAGGACGACGGTTCAATCCCGCTTCCGGCCATCCTGAGTTAGGTTTTCCGTGATTTCCCTAAATCGCTTCAGGCAAATGCCGGGATGGTACCTTTGAAAGGGCACGGCCGACTTCCTTCCCTATCTTTCCCTAATCCAATGAGACCGATGACCTCGCTGTTTGGTCTCCTCCCCAAACAACCCAACCCCCCCCCCCCCCATCCCCCAATCGTAAGCCTACACTGAAAGCGTTAGTAAGTACCATTAAACCCTTCTAGCCGACGATATCCCTTCACTATGCTGGGACGGTTCACAGTTGTAAATACCATGTTCAAAGAAGATTTTTGTCCATTTAACAGCAGTGGAAATGTCCAGGCTGTGTATGATAAGGTAGCAATTGAAACGGCACCTCCTGAACAACTTTCGCAATAGGCAGTTGTGGATATTTTAAAGCTATTCATACTTGACTAGAAAATGACCATGGACCCCTGCTGAAGCATTTCTTCTTTAATTAGGAAGACTTTCTTTGCGAGGAAAGGAAGGAGATCCAACTTATAATAATTCATGATCTTTTAGTACGAAGCCCCGTTTGTCAAAGATAACTGTGCCAGACTCATTGGTTTCGAATTATTTTGTCCAACTCATGTGCCCAGTTCCGTGTCTGTCAACAGTTAGCTCCGTTATTGTTATGTTTTAGGCTACATATAGTGAAGTGATTTTCCTTATTACTTACACGTTAAACAGTTCTAAGAATAAATTGTCGACGGCCATCGCTGATGTGCTTTGCAATCCAATATCCCCTCTATTGTACTTTTGCTCTACGTGAGGTTGATGACACCAAACGTCATTATCTCTATTTAATAAGCGTAATTAAATACGTCATAAACAACTAGTTGCGTAACTATTTATTGCAGAAGTCCAGACGAATCACCTAAGAAAATCCTTGAGGTTGGATCGACAACATATTGAATGAGCTGTGAGATGAAGACTTATAATGTCTACAAATGATGTTGGTGGTGCTCTGGAACTAATTCAGAGAGTGATAAAAGGATCCGCCAGTCATACGTAACATCTTTACAATATTAAGAAGCCAACCAGCACTACAGCACTGTATCATTGTGGAAATTTTTGGCGGGGCCACCAGGGACGAATGTTGCTAGAATGCGTAGTCCCACATTTCTCGCCAGCGTCCAAAGTTCTGTTAGCGCCTTAAACGTAAAGACTATATCTAAAGTGGCTGCTCACGACCTCCGCAATGGCGCAGACAACCTGTCAGCCAGAAGCGACAGTGGAAACCTTCCACTTGCTGTTTGCCCAGGCGGCGTGCGCCCTGCTTGACAAGTATACTGTGATTTGCGTCAAGGCGCGCTCTGTTGGGGCCCATTGTACCGCCTGGTACACCTGACAGCACAACAGCCAGCGCACTAACTTCCTTTGGCCCGTGTTTTTGTCGTACAGACAGCACTATACATTTTATCGAAACGCTTACAATAAATATCTTTACTGTTCACTGGAGAGAACCATAACATTCGACGTGCTACGAATATGTGTTCCACACTGTAGCTCTGTTGGCGTAGTTCAGCCCAAGACTCCGAATAAAATCCCAAGTTTTACATTGTTACACTTATCATCAGTCCGAAAACTGGTCTGTCATGTACAGATCTCCTTACATCAGCATAACTGCTGTATCCGACATCCGTTTGAACGGACTTATTGCATTCAAGCCATGGTGACTAATTTTTGTCCCAGAAACTTGCCTTCATTACCCAATAACTATGTGTCATTATCTATCCACTCTTTCAGTCAACTTGTCAAATATAAGTAATAGAAAGATGCAAGAAGAACACCAGACAATGCTGTAGGTAGTCAAATCGGTCTGACAACCCAAACATTTACCGACAACTGACACAGTGCAGTTACGTACTATCTTATTCCGTGATGAAGTACTAACTCCAAGCATAAGTGAAGGAAAATATTAATCCCAAATTGTTGCTGAATGATGGAATAATGGCGCCAAGGGGGAAATCCTTTTTTTAACTCCTTGTTTGTCAGTCATCAGTTTTCGGGCTGTTTTGATCCGGCCGAAAACAAATTCCTGTGCCAATGCCTGTGCCAAATTCTGAGTAGCACTTGTGCCCTACGCCCTCAGTTATGAAGGTGTATTCCAATCTCTGTCTTCCTCTGCAGAATTTACTCTTTACACTTCCCTGTAGTAACACTGAAGTTGTTCTCTGCTGTCTCATGTCCCATCAACCTGTCCCTTATTCTTGTCAGTGTTTTCTACACGTTCCTTTCTTCACCGTTTCTCAGGAGAACCTTCTTACCTTTTCAGTCGACCTAATTTTCAACATTCTTGTCTACCACCACATCTCAAACACCTCCATTTTCTAATGTTCTGATTTCTCCACAGTGTATGATTCACTACCCTACAACGTTGTGCTCCATAAAATCTCAGAAATTTCTCTCTCAAATTAAGGCGCATGTTTGATGCTAGTGGACGTGTTTTGGCCATGAATACCCTCTTTGACAGTGCTAGTCTTCTTTTTATATCCTCCTTTCTACTCCCGTCGAGGGTTTATTTTGCTTCCAAGCTAGCACAATTCGTAAACCATCTACTTTGTAATAACCAGTTTTGATATTACGTTTCTCGCTATTCTGATTTCTGCTACCTCTCTTTACTTTTGTATCTTTCCGGTTCACTCTCAGTCCCTGTTCTAAACTCATTAGAATGTTCATTCCACTCAACAGATGCTATAATTCTTCTTCACTTCCACTAGGGATAGCACTGCCATAGCGAATCTTATCATTGATATACTTTCACCATGGATTTTAATTCCAATCCTAAACCTTTCTTTTATTTCTGTCATTGAACAGTACGAGCAAGCGCGAGAACTGTCTATAAACTGTCTCTCTGGTGCCTTTATCATTCCTAAAGCCAAAATGATCGTCATCTAACAGATTATCAGTTTTCTTTGCCATTTTTCTGTATGTTATTCTTGTCATGCAAGAGCTGTTAAGGTGTGTGATTAAATTTATTAATTTAACGTTATTAATATTTGTGAAATTTTTTATTACTTCATCAATATTTGTGGAAAAAAAATTATTTCATATTTCCGTGAACTAAGAACTTACGAACCATCACCCACTTCGAATCCCAGGGGTTGAAGTTTTCGAAAGATCAATGTAGATGTGGTAGAGGCGCATAACAGTGGTCATCGAACAAGAGAGACGGTGACTACTAGCAGCCGTTTTTATCTTAAGAATGAAGACTACAAATTAACTGTGTAAAGTCAGTCGTAGTATGGTATTCATTCTGGACTGACCGGGGTTTTATTCCGCCAGGCTTTTGTTGGTATAACTAATCCATCTAAAGTCAGTTACAAGTTTAATAATACAAGGCGTACTGCCTGTAACTTTAATCATGAATATAGTTGTTTCTGCAGGAACCCGTTTGTTTTGCTAAGAGATTGTATGAGAAAATGTATTTATATATTTTATAGATTTATATTATCTCATGTTCAGTATCTCAGTCGCGACCTTTGCCTGGGCAGGTAGGTACTATTTGATGGTCTGTGTTTAACGGTCTACTATCCAATGTCCATTCATGTCTGAAGGACATGCCTAGGCATGTAAATACTGTTTGCAATGTCTATGTTTAACCGTCTACTATCAAATGTCCATGTATTCCTTAGTTAAGGACGGAGATACGAAGATGTAAAGTCAGCGACTAAATCACACATTGGAAGACACACCAACATCGAGAAGGCATAAACAGAGTTATTGTCCTTGCAAGAGCAATAACAATAAATGCCAAAAGGTAATAACTGCACCCATCTAAAGAGATGAATATTTGGTGTCAAGCTGTGTCATAAAGATATTCTCTCGCCAGTTCAATTCAGTCCATCACTAGTCATTCCACCTACCGGTCTTATCTCAACCATTCTTCTGTAACATCACATTGCTCGTCTACAACTCCACGTTTCACTTCGAGAGGTTGAATTTCGAAAGGTGGACATCCCAGCTCACCGACAAAATTTCGAAAGTTGTTCAGGGATACATTCTGAGTGATTTGGTGGAATATCCGTGGTCTTCGGTGGCTCGTTCTGGAGGTATTGCTTTTAGTTTGTTTTTTCGCTCAATTATTGCTTTAAAAATATCTGCACACCAGTGCAAATATCGAAGGTGTCGGCCACAAACATCAGTAGTGTTGCAGTGTATCTCGTTTGGAGACAGACTTGTTCTACTCAATCGCGGTTCTTACTGTTGAGAACAGTAACGCCCGCTTCACTCTTTTCTCAAGCTTGCATTCAGTCCCTCTTGGTTACCTCTCGGTTTTTTTTTTTTTTTTTTTTTTGCAGAGTTACTTTCACTCGGACAATGAGACACAGCAGTGAGGATAGGCTTGAACCGTAAAATTACTACTGGTTCACCAAAGGTTACACAAAATGTAAAGTGGAAGTAGGTGTCATGGAATAACTGGTGAAATTACACACAATTTTCGGTAACACTCTTTATTCAAATTTGGTGCAAGACTTTACGATATTTTAAAAAAGACCAACAATCATTTAACAAATAAGTCACAATTTACAGTAGGAAAGGACTTTTAAATTATTAAATTACTCTAGAAAATTTCACGCCAGTAAAAGGCAAGTACAGGCAAGTAATTTAACGTATACAACGCGACGCTGTATAGTATTTCAAGCTCCGCTAAATGACAGGTGAATTTCACTCCATTCATTAAACGGCGCAGAATCTAACTTGCCTGCAACATATAAAGACAATCCTGTTTACAAAAGTTCTCAAAATAGAAACATTAACATTTCCAAAATATATATAAAAAAACAAATTTTACAAATTTCTGCCAGTTAACTTACGGCAAACACACAAGCTCGCCAGGTAACACTTTTACAATGTTCTCCTTTCAAGGCAGCAATTTCTACCCGAAATGAAATGGCAAACTTTTGCATGGCAAGAAGACACACTAATAACCAACTACCTGTATAAAACACATTAGCACGTCGAGTAAAAGCCTTAAAAGGTATTGAATTGGAAAAACACACAACAGTTTTTGCTGACTAGATACAATATAAAAAAACCACTACGGCGTACATTAACAACCTTATTTGATTATAGCAAAATATACATAAACACAAATTTACGTAAGTTACAGCTTCCAGATGAGCAGGAATTCGTTATGCAATTGACTAGTTCTTACCACGAGGCAAAAGGAATTTTTCTTCTTTCTTAGAGTACCTTTTACACGTGAGTCGAGTAATACTAGTTATGGAAGGCGAGAGAATGGATCAGGTCTTAGTGCCTTGCATTTTAAACGATACAGTCATTGGTGCCTTAGACTTTCACAGACAGGGCAGGGGCTAACAGTCGAATAAACCCGTAGGTAAGCTGGGAGGGGAAAGAAGCAATCCGAACCACAGATTTACTCTCTGCCTCCCCCCCCCCCCTCCCTTTCGTCCTCAAAAGGGGACAAACGGACCACCCTTTTTAATATTACCCCCTTCCCGCGGGTGGGTAGACGAGAATGAGTGGCGGGAAACCCCCCAAAATATACGGCTGGTATAATTAACAAGAATAAATAAATTGAATTCAGTTAAACTTCATAAAATCTGTTAACCATCAATACTCAACTTCTGGTGCGTTACGACTCCCAGGACTGAACCAACGCAGCACCTCCAAATGCTCTGCCGAACCGCCCACTGCCAGCCGTTTCAACGGACGCAGGAAGGCGCTCCGATTTTCAGAACCTCCTCGCCGGTCGACAGCATACGGCCGAACTGCAGATTAGGCCCGTTCCGGACCCCCGCTCAGGAAGATTCCTTTCGCGACGAGCAGTTAACGCCCCATACCACGGAGCCGCGGCTCGCGTCGTTTACGCTGAAGCCGCGGTGCTGCGTGCTGTCCCTCTAGCACCGGCAGAGAAGTCGCTTCTTGATGCCCCGACTGCCAACTCTCCACGAGAGCCCATACAGCCACTTCTTAAACCCACCCGAAGAGCCTATTTTTCCCCTTTCCCGCTAGAGGGAGACACCGAAGCCTTCAATTGAGACAACGGCGCCACCGCCAGCAAACGGATGGCGACTGCTTCAGGCTACACCCTGCGGTGCGCTTTTCAAAGCTAGCTTTACTACGGCTCAAGATTTACTTATGGTGAGATTAGTAGTTCCTGACGTGATTAGTAATGGAAAAAGTGACCTTGTGCAATGCTTAAAAATTTCAGAAATTATTTACAGAAATCTTTTAATGCCTCGATTGCACTGCATGCGACAGTTAAAATATAATGACTAGCTGGTTTCGGTTGTAAGCAACAACGATCTTCATATCACGCACATATTAAATACAACCTGAACACAGACTGGATGTACCAGTAATAATCATGATGCAGTGAGATGAATTTGTGTAGAAAGCAACATGAATAAGAAATCTGGTGTTAACAGCAACAGCAACAATAAAACTGAGCCTGGGTGTAAAACACGTACGAGCTCCGATTGTACAAATGATAGTGTTGTTAATAGTCGTATTAATGATTAGCATACGAATCTGTGAAAGGGAAGTTCAGCGACGCGTAAAAAATTTTTTTCGCTATCTTGTATTTCATACAGTTGGAAGTTAATGATTGATGTGAATTTTACTGATAACAATCAACTGTTCAACCTGCGTCTCATACGAGTATGGTGTAAACCTGTCTCAGTTTTATAGTTGTTGTTGCTGTCACCATCAAATTTCTAATCCATGTTGCCTTGTACAGAAAGTAAATGCCACGGCAAGATGATTATTGCTGGTGCATCCAGTCTGAGTTCAGTCCGCAATTAACATACGCATCATCAGAGACTGTTGTTACAACTAAATCTAGTTGTCATCATATCTTAATTGTCTTATGTAAATGCGATCGAGGCATTAAAAGACTTCTGTATTTTTTTAACTGTAACGCGATGATGAGTCTATCGATAAGGACCTCATGCGTCAGATAACTAAATACTATGAAAGAGCAGCACAGAAACCGCATGCTGAAGTGTTCCTGCAATGACGGCAACGATATGACAGCACATTTGTCGTTGCATTACCCAGTAGTGTGTTGTTCGTTTTGGTGACTACATACTGCAGGCTTTCCCACAGGAAGAAAGGTAATCATAGGTACTGTTTAACGAGCCAACTAAAATACTCAAGAAATATCTTCGAAATTTTGTCATCACATGTTCGAGTTCAAGTGTGTGTGAGGACGCACTCGAAAAAAACACATCGAGATAAGGCTTGTTGACACTAAAATTTGTATTCCTGTGTAGCGAAGTTCGTCTTGCTATTGCAAGATTACGTTCTATACGCTCTTTACTTGTGGTGCAGTCATTTTGCTGACCAAATAGCATACATGATTACTGTTTTCGAGGTCTCTGTGCCTTATCTTATTACCTCAGTATCAGCTGACTTAATTCGACTAAACATTCCATTACCCTTTTTTGTATATGTCTTACAAGCTCTATTCAAGACGCTATAAATTCCGTTCAACTGATCTTCCAAGTTTTGTCGACTTTGGCAGACTTCCCATGCCACTGCCAAACACAAAGTTTCCATTAACATTTCTTTTTCTTTCCGTCACTGATTACTCAGCGCACAGACATGTTACACTCCTCCCTCATACCCTTCTCAGTAAGTGCCTTCCTTTCTTTCCAGCGTGATTATGTTCTACTTTTGTTACTTATATTTTATCGTAGATAATTTCAGAATCCCAAGGACCCCATGGTACAGGAATCTCGTCCTTGTTTGGGAATCAAGACGTTCTGAGTGTTGGGTTTGATCCCAGACAGTACTTTAATTTTGAAGAAAAATTATCAGCAGTGGCGATCGATGACTTGCAGATAAGGATACAAAAAGGTATGATGGAGTTATGGTTTGTTTAGAAGAGGAAACTAGGACAGAAAGTGAGTTACTGTGAGCAATTCAGTGATAGTGTTGTTCTTATCTTAATACTTAAGATATATATGGTGACATCACGAACAGAAGACAGAAAGATAAAATATGTGAGGATACTGAAACTATAAATCGACATGTAAATGTTGTTGAATATCTAGTATGGAGCGTGACTGCAACGCTGTAGTGGGTGAAGAAATAAAAGGCAGATATAATGAAGAATATGGCCCTGATAAAAGGAATAAGGGAAGAGGGTGACTAAACGCTGCAGTAAATTTCAGTTATTAGTAGCAACTGTTTTAGTCTTCTTGCATATTCAATGCGTTCCGCCGCGAATTTCTCTCTTGAGCCAAATTCTTGATCTCAGCGTAGCACTTCTTCATCTACATCTACATGGATACTCTGCAAATCACACTTAAGTACCTGTCAGAGGGTTCGTCGAACCACCTTCACAATAATTCTCTGGTATTCCAATCTCGAACAACGCACAGAAAAAAACGAACACATATATCTTTCCGTGAGAGCTCTGATTTCCGTTTTTTCAAATGGTTCAAATGGCTCTGAGCACTATGGGACTTAACATCTGTTGTCATCAGTCCCCTAGAACTTAGAACTACTTAAACCTAACTAACCTAAGGACATCACACACATCTATGCCCGAGGTAGGATTCGAACCTGCGACTTTCTTTTTTATTACGATCATTGTTTCTCCCTACATAGGGCGGCGTCAACAAAGTATTTTCGCTTCCGGAGGAGAAAGTTGGTAATTAAAATATCGTGAGAAGATTCCGCCGCAACTAATAACGCCTTTGTTTTAATGATATCCACCATAAATCCTGTATCATCTCACTGACACTCTCTCCCGTATTTCACGTTAACACAAAGCGTGCTGCCCTTCTTTGAACGTTCTCGATGCACTCCGTCAGACCTATCTGTTAAGGATCCCACACCGCGCAGCAGTGCTCTAAAAGAGGAGGACAAGTGTAGTGTAGGCATTCTCTTTAGTAGATCTCTCACATTTTCTAAGTGTCCTGCTAATAAAACGCAGTCTTTGGTTTTCCTTCCCGAGAACATTTGCTATGTGCTCTTTCCAATTGAAATTGTTCGTACTTGTAATTCCTAGATATTTAGTTGAATTTACGGCCTTTAGATTTGATTGATTTGTCGTGTAACCGAAATTTAACGGATTCCTTTCAACAGTCGTGTGGATGATTTCACACTTTTAGATATTTAGAGTCAATTGCCAATTTTTTCACCATACAGATATCTTACCTGAATCATTTTAAATTTGTTTTGATTTTCTAATTTTCCTAGACGATAAACGACAGCATCATCTGAAAACAACGTAAGACGGCTGCTCAGATTGTCTCCTAAATCATTTATGCAGATAAGAATCAGCAGAGGGCCTATAACACTACCTTGGGGAACTGCAGAAACCACTTGTACTCTACGTCCTCAGTTATTTGTTGGGTGTGCTCCAATATCCGTGTCTCCCTAGAGTTTCTACCGTCTACATGTTTGCTGTTACCAATGAAGCTGTTCCCTGATGTCTTAACAGATTCAAACTCACTTTTGAGTCTTACCTGGTAGTTGGCAAGTTCTTCACTATGAAAACATACGTTTGGAGCTACATATTGTGCCTGATTATAAGAGTCTATTGGACTTAGTCTTGTGACTCTGTGACTGAAATAGGTATGTAATAATAATAAAAAAGGAAAACGGATTCAAATTTATGTCACCGATGCTGGAATTTCCCTTGTTTGCAGTAGCAAAACATTACGACAACTGCCTAAAACTAGGCAGAATGTCAACTGGTGGCTTTCGGACACTTCATGCGGTGTGGGAAGTATGAGGAGCAGAGACGAATGGGGAATTTTTCTAGCGACGATACAGGCCGCAAATCATGAGGTATATTGACATAAGCAATCTGGACAAAGGACACATTGCTGTGGCCCGGCGCCTGGGAACTACACTACTGGCCATTAAACTTGCTACACCACGAAGATGACGTGCTACAGACGCGACATTTAACCGACAGGAAGAAGATGCTGTGATATGCAAATGATAAGCTTTTCAGAGCATTCACACAAGGTTGGCGCCGGTGGCCATACCTACAATGTGCTGAAATGAGGAAAGTTTCCAACAATTTCTCATACACAAACAGCAGTTGACTGGCGTTGCCTGGTGAAACGTTGTTGTGATGCCTCGTGTAAGGAGAAGAAATGCGTACCATCACGTTTCCGACTTTGAAAAAGGTTGGATTGTAGCCTATCGCGATTGCGGTTTATCGTATCGTGACATTGCCGCTCGAGTTGGTCAAGATCCAATGACCGTTAGCAGAATATGGAATCGGTGGGGTCAAGAGGGTAATACGGAACGCCGTGCTGGATCCCAACGGCCTCGTATCACTAGCAGTCGAAATGACAGGCATCTCATCCGCATGGCTGTAACGGATCGTGCAGCCACGTCTCGATCGCTGAGTCAACAGAGGGGGACGTTTGCAAGGCGACAACCATCTGCACGAACAGTTCGACGACATTTGCAGCAGCATGGACTATCAGCTCGGAGACCATGGCTGAGGTTACCCTTGACGCTGCATCACAGACAGGACCGCCTGCGATGGTGTACTCAACGACGAACCTGGGTGCACGAATGGCTAAACGTCATTTTTTCGGATGAGTCCAGGTTCTGTTTACACCATCATGATGGTCGCATCCGTGCCTGGCGACATCGCGGTGAACACACGTTGGAAGCGTGTATTCGTCATCGCCATACTGGAGTATCACCCGGCGTGATGGTATAGGGTGCCATTCGTTACACATCTCAGTCACCTCTTGGTCGCAATAACGGCACTTTGAACAGTGGACTTTACATTTCAGATGTGTTTCGACCCGTGGCTCTACCCTTCATTCGACCCCTGCGAATCCCTACATTTCAGCAGGATGCTGCGCGACCGCATGTTGCGGATCCTGTACGGGCCTTTCTGGATACAGAAAATGTTCGACTGCTGCCCTGGCCAGCACATTCTCCAGATCTCACACCAATTGAAAACATATGGTCAATGGTGGCCGAGCAACTGGCTGGTCACAATACGCCAGTCACTCACTACTCTTGATGAACTGTGGTATCGTGTTGAAGCTGCATGGGCAGCTGTACCTGTACACGCCATCCAAGGTCTGTTTGACTCAATGCCCAGGCGTAGCAAGGCCGTTATTACGGCCAGTGGTGGTTGTTCTGGGTACTGATTTCTGAGGATCTATGCACCCAAATTGCGTGAAAATGTAATCACATGTCAGTTCTATTTTAATATATTTGTCCAATGAATACCCGTTTATCATCTGCATTTCTTCATGGTGTAGCAGTTTTAATGGCCAGTAGTGTACTACTGAAACGGCAGCAGAACGGGGGCATGGTTGTTGGGCTGTCATGAAATTACCGCCACGATGGCCGAGTCCTTGCTCTGTGTCAGCAGTATTGTAGCTGTGGTGCGCTGGGATGGCGTCGCAACTTCATTTCTTAAGACAGCTGCGTGACGACTTTTTCAGTGCCGAACGTCAACATAGTCTGAATGTAGTCTGAATACGGCTTCTCCCACTCTGGTTTCTTGTGCCATCCTGTTTCTGAGCTGTCCGTCTGTCTCCACAGGTCATGTGCTCGGCTTCGCTTTGATAATACTTAATGCTTGACGAATACGCCCTGATGTTATAATCAATAAATGCGATCAATATTAATTGGCTTCATTACTAGAATGTTTTTGACCAAGAGGTGGACGCTTCAGATCTATTATGACGCTGCAAGTCTTACCAATAGCCGAGAGGATTCCGGCAGGCAGCGAGACACTTTAACAAATGTCCTACCAGAAGGATGGAGGTCGAGTTCTTTTTTCTGCGTCTTCAAAATGACTCTGAGCAGTATGGGACTCAACTGCTGAGGTCATTAGTCCCCTAGAACGTAACCTAAGGACATCACAAACATCCATGCCCGAGGCAGGATTCGAACCTGCGACCGTAGCGGTCTTGAGGTTCCAGATTGCAGTGTCTTTAACCGCACGGCCACTTCGGCCGGCTCTGCGTCTTCTTATGCTGCCCGCCATAACGTTCTCTCCATCTCAAGGTATCACTAGCACAAGTGTTCTCAATTATTTACTGGAGCTGCAGAGTGAAACGGCAGGGCAGCGGGTGAGGGGAGGGTTAAGGTGCTTTTGTATGGTTTTTTCTTTGGGACAGACAATCTTTATAAAATCATTAAAAGGTCTCTTCAGCCTAAATATTAATCATACTAGCTCACATCACTTGCCTAAATTCACTGAAGATTACAGTGCATAAATATTCCAAACCACAGATGGACACGTGTTGCCTTTAAACCAAAGGATCATTTACTGTAATAGCACAAAATCCTTAAACAAATTGTACGTTTAACAGCATAAGAGTACAATTTATCAAACCGTGACGTATGTAGTAAGTTTAGATTTTTACTTAAACTGAATTAAAGGAACCAAATAGCCAAACGTGAAATATATCACTCTTAAGAAACAGGAACTGCTTGAACAAAATCAGGAGAGACAATGTGCCTAAGCCTGACGCATGACATCTTTAATAAAATAGAAATTTACTTAAACAAAACTGAAAGATATAACATAGCTTAGACGTGACGTACGTCACCCCAGGGTTGAAGGAAACACAGCACCCGTAATTAGAATGATCTCAAATTATACATAACTGACCGTGAGATGCGGTGCCATTAAAGGGAGTAAGTCTTCCCTATTTATTCTTGTTTAAATAGTTAATAACCGTGTCAGGCGTGGAAAATAGTATAACAACATCTGCACTTCAATAGGATAGAACAAGAAACCTTTAATAACCAAGGCTGTCTGTGAGTCACGCAACGCCAAATGTGAAATACAGGACAAACATTAAAGCAATCTGTCAAAATTTTGAAATAATCACCATTCCATCTGGGAGCCTTAGCAATAAAGGCTTAATACCATTTACTTCAGTGGCGTATTCAAATGTCAGAACAAGTTCTGAGTAAGGCGTTCGTTTGAATGGAGGCAGTACAAAGCCTGTTGCTGAAATGATGCGGTTAGCCTTCTAACAATACATTAAGTCCTCACGGTAATGCTAACTACAGGTACCACTACCAGCGACGAGAGAGGACGTCGCATTCCAAGGCAAAATGGCGGGGACGATACACAAATTTGCACAGAGCCAACGACCAATAGTCGCCTGGACTAACTGACACTTGCTAACTTGGAACGTAAACTGGAGTATGCGGAAAAATTACAGTAATTAAGTAAAATACAAAGAGTAGAATACAGTCTGTAAGAGGTTCGCCAGCCTGCTGGAGCAAATGTAATCTCGATGTATTGCTCACTTGCTAGAACGACAATTCACAGTCGCTGCGTGAGACATAAAGTATCTTTGCCCCTGTTAAAAGAGAGCTGCAATAGAGTCGCAGGTCAGAGCAGTCTCTGCCGCAGTTGCAGTCGCTGGTACAGCGCAGTTTATAGTTAGTAGCTGTTAAAGTAACAGCCTAGAACAAATTGTAAAATTTTACTATACGGAACTGAATAATAATTGTGATCAGCCGCAGATCTAAATGATAGCATGGAATGAGATGTTGATGAACAAATGAATAATTGTTTATGTAATGAAAAATCAACAGTGTAATTGAGTCAATCACCTATTGTAAGGTAAATTTTACTATTTTTATTGGCATGCGCGTAGTTAAGTCACTTGTCTGAGATGTTAATATGAATTTGTTTCAATCTTTCCTTTTGTGACTTGTCAGCACCAATTGACCCAGATTTGTAATATTTTCAACTTTCCCTTGTAAAGGATTGTAGATCTTTATCAAAAACGTAAAAAATTTTCAGAGTAATGTTTTTACCAGTCAACTATAAAAGTATAATTTCCCCTTAACACATTGCCAGTCCCGATTCAGTCATTTATCTAAATTAAAATATTCAAGAATTATTGTCAGATCATAGTCATGTGCTCTTTAGTAATCAGACGACCATCTGTGCAGCTATGTCACTAAGTAAAGTCAGTTTTTCTAGTAACTGAGATCTCAGACAAATGTTATCCAGTATTAGCAGATGGGACAGCAATGCACTAAGCTGTGCCACTTACGAGCAGATATATAGACAGCTTTATCTGGCGACACCATCACGAGGTAAGAATTTTTCGGTTTATTTCTCACAGACGGATTCAGATTGATTTCACAGGGCCATGGCTTAGCACTGCTTACGTCAAAATTTATCAGTTTTTCATGAGTTAAGATTTATCAGTTTTCATACGTCACAATTTAATTATCCAAATATAATTACTTTTATTTATTTTTTGTTTTCTGTTCGGAAAGGTTACACATCATTATTTTATATTTTTTTATATGTACGGGAAGGTTACAAGTCACCTTAGCATGAAGTGTTGACATCACTAGACACAGGCCTGCACTAATACATTCACTACGAGTGCGTCTGAACGTTAATTAACTTCGTGCGAACAACAGGTCCATAAATCTAGTACAGTTCAGTGACTCATGCTCTTACGGGCTAAATTAAACAAGCATCACATGAAACTTACAACGACAGTTAGACAGGGTCATAAGGTATTTTAGGCCCCGCCACAGAATATTTTAACACTGAACCGTAATCAAGAAACGACTACAAGGGAAGGAAACAGTACATGTTATTGAGATACTGGAAATGACTGCTGCTATACACGAGCTAAGATTTCACTCATCTATGTTAATGAGCATTACTTGTAAGTAATCGTGTCTCAGTATATCTGACCAAACACACTCAAGCAATAAAGGTAGAGGAACCACACTGGCAGCCGCACTTAACAATAGGCAATTCTCACTAGTGTGACACTGGTAGTGAACAGGAAGAAGAGCGAAACTCATGGGCTTGACATTTATGTAATCCAAAAAGTGAGCTTTTCGTTTGGCTTGCAATTCCATAAGTGTGATAGTGAGTAGCCTGGGTTTTCCCCAGATACTGTAATTGCTAACACAAGGAAAAAGAAAAAAATATCAGTATAGTTAATATGTTTAGCTCTACAGTTATTTTTCTTATTTTGTCAGCCCAGAATTTTTCCTTTCGGGGATCACTAATAAATAAAGAGACACATGTCTCAGGTCATCACCTTTTCGTACAAATCTCATATTAAAAACAGCGCACTTACACTGTAGCAGTTCTACGTCTCCTAGGGTCAACGCTGCCAGTTTCAAGTGAAACCCAAGGTGGAATTTCTGCCGTTGTTTGCAGGGAGCTCCTGGGTCTCTGCTCCTTCTGTTGCTGCGTCACACACGGGTGCTGTTCCCAAAAGTGAGAATACTTTACTGAGAGCAGTTACAATTTGTGTGAAGTCACCACGATCTGATTTGTTTTAATAAGAAAAGCTTTAACTTATGGCGAATTCCTACAGAAACTCCTAACGTACTCTTGTTGAAATCCGCAGGAAAAATGCACAGCGGTGTTGGCTTAAAGTGTCGCCGTCCCTGAAGAGA
The DNA here is from genome assembly GCF_021461385.2 of Schistocerca piceifrons. Taxonomy (NCBI): domain Eukaryota; kingdom Metazoa; phylum Arthropoda; class Insecta; order Orthoptera; family Acrididae; genus Schistocerca; species Schistocerca piceifrons. The sequence goes on along the minus strand of NC_060143.1, from coordinate 485,776,579 downwards.
CGGTTTCGCACAGAGCCTAGCTTCTCAGGAAATTGGGTGCACAATCAGGCTGTATCTAGTGTTATTAAATTCTCCGAGGCAAAGATCTATACACGATTCTAAAATAAGTTCATAGATGTCATAATTCATTATAGACCTGGCTTTGTAACAAAACCTCTACGATCGATCCATTGTAGTGTGGGACAGGTTAGAAATGGCTCTGAGCACTATGGAACTTAACATCTGAGGTCATCAGTCCCCTAGAACTTAGAACTACTTAAACCTAACTAACCTAAGGACATCACACATAACCATACCCAAGGCAGGATTCGAAACTGCGACCGTAGCAGTCGCACTGTTCCGGACTGAAGGGCTTAGAACCGCTCGGCCACCGCGAGTGTGGGACAGGTGGAATGGGGTTGAGGCTAAGGCTATGCAGATGTGGTCCAGTTTAACAGTTTGAGAGGCGCTTAACCATTATGGCTAACCACATCTCAGCTATGTAAACGGCTATGGAACGGATTACTACGTTAATAGCAATTAAATGTCCCAGTTGTACTTGTAATAATTTTATGGAGGGTATGACAGTGACTGCAGTGGTAGTACTAAGAGTCTGCACTTTTGTATAGTGGTGGAAGTTCACACATGCCGCTTAATGATGTGCAGAAATGGAGAATATGCCCTCAGGAGAGAGTGAGTGGTAGAGAGAGCCAGGGTCGTAATTGGAATCGTCCCTTGGGACGTAGGATGCAGTGTCCTTACGACTGCACAGTGCTCATATGGCCACGGGAGAGCAGACGAAAGAGGCTTTTTGTGGACTGCTGAGGTGAGGTCCATGGCAGAGGAACATACCCTTGGACCCAGAAACACGTGTTAAAATGCAACCCCCACTGTCCCCCCAGTCTAACCTGTGGGCCGTACAATGCACCCTTAGGTTAACGAGAAATACTTTCCTGGTGGTGGGAGAGATTCCAGGGAACCGCTGTCGGCTTCTATTGGGCTCCAAAAGCATAGCCTCAGTCTAGAAAACGTACCAAAAACTGCAGTTACTTTATTGAATGCCTGGTGGCCCACCAGGCGAAGTCTGGGAAAGTAGGCTGTACCTTTCCCACGATGATGAATACGTTCCAGCAAGAAAAATACAGTACAGTGTTGGTAGGCCGTCCGTGATATAGATCATGAGTCCAAAATTTTAAACTGAGAGGCGCAATAGACGAGTTGATTGGGTTAATTGTTTTATGAAGCTACTGGAGGAAGTATAAAAAACAGTATAAAATTATACAATTAGCCGGTATTAGCAGTAAATCTGGTGACAGGCTGGATATTTTAGGTGTGCACGAAAGACAATGACCATGCTAGGAAGACTGCATTTTGAGAATTTGGACTCTGAGATTCAGACAGAGATCATCAGAATAGAAATTCGAAGAACAGGATTTGAAAGAAGACTTTTGGAGACACATGGCCAAAGGACGACACAACGATTCAGAGAATTCACTCAACTGACAGAGACGGAGGGCCCATTCCAGTTATGCTACTGTACGAGTATTTTGACACCTTTGTCGAATACTCTGTCGGTCAATGTGCTCCAATAAAATGCTTATCTTTATTTGCTGTCTTCCTCACGCTTTGCAGTGACTGTGTACTTGCTATCTAACTTCAAGAAATTATAACAATGACAGTGAATCAGCGTAACGAAATTGCCACTTTCACCCATATCAGAACCTTGCAAACCTTTAGTTACTGTCATTAATGTGAAAATCTACGATTAGATCAGATTAGATTAATACTTACCCCATAGATCATGAATACAACACTTTGTAGTGATGCAGGACACGCCAGTTTAACAAAAATTTCCTTGGATGTCACAAATCAACTTTTTTATGAAATAATTGTTTGAGTAGTAATTAATATCTGTAGAGTCGAGAATGAGATTTTCACTCTGCAGCGGAGTGTGCGCTGATATGAAACTTCCTGGCAGATTAAAACTGTGTGCCCGACCGAGACTCGTTCGGGTCTCGGTCGGGCACACAGTTTTAATCTGCCAGGAAGTTTCATATCAGCGCACACTCCGCTGCAGAGTGAAAATCTCATTCTGGAAACATCCCCCAGGCTGTGGCTAAGCCATGTCTCCGCAATATCGTTTCTTTCAGGAGTGCTAGTTCTGCAAGGTTCGCAGGAGAGCTTCTGTAAAGTTTGGAAGGTAGGAGACGAGGTACTGGCAGAAGTACAGCTGTGAGTACCGGGCGTGAGTCGTGCTTCGGTAGCTCAGTTGGTAGAGCACTTGCCCGCGAAAGGCAAAGGTCCCGAGTTCGAGTCTCGGTCGGGCACACAGTTTTAATCTGCCAGGAAGTTTCATATCAGCGCACACTCCGCTGCAGAGTGAAAATCTCATTCTGGAAACATCCCCCAGGCTGTGACTAAGCCATGTCTCCGCAATATCCTTTCTTTCAGGAGTGCTAGTTCTGCAAGGTTCGCAGGAGAGCTTCTGTAAAGTTTGGAAGGTAGGAGACGAGGTACTGGCAGAAGTAAAGCTGTGAGTACCGGGCGTGAGTCGTGCTTCGGTAGCTCAGTTGGTAGAGCACTTGCCCGCGAAAGGCAAAGGTCCCGAGTTCGAGTCTCGGTCGGACACACAGTTTTAATCTGCCAGGAAGTTTCATCTGTAGAGTCTTTTTTTTTCTATATGAGAATAAGGATACTGCAGTTGATACGCCCGCTAAACCTACAGGGCAGAACAGGTAATTAGGATTGTGGAAAGGGCCAAATAACGCGGCGGTCAGTTTCATATCAAAATTGTAATTTATTGTAATTTAATAATACCTTTAAACCAAAACGGCACATAGCAGAACTTTTACAGCTACAAGTTTCAAAATCCAATTCTTTCACGGCTGAAGGCCTCCAAACAAGAAATCTTAAAAATCAACAAAATAAATTTCAAGTGACTGAAGACGCGCAGTTAAAATTGCAAATAAAATTATCACAGCTAGGCTGAAAGCCTCAAGGCAAAAGTGGATAGAACAAACATATACAAGGTACAGTACAAATGGCTGAAGGACACAATCAAATTTCAAAATTTTAAAATATGTTACCATAATCTTTTAAGGCAGAAGGCCGCAATGTTTTCGCTTAAGGGGAAATTTTGAGACTAAGGCTTTAAGCGGCTGAAGGCCCACAGTTGATTTACCAAAAATTCAAAAAATACTTAACCTTTAAGTTTTAAGTGGCTGAAAGCTCACTAAATGAATAAGAAATACAACAACAATAACTAAATTTAAGAATAAGGTTTTAAGCGGCTGAAGGCCCACAATTGATTTTCCAAAAATTCAAAATACCTTAAACCCTTAAGTTTTAAGTGGCTACAGATCACTAAATGAAAAGATAGCACAAGAACAGTAACTTTCAGCAAAATATCCACATGCCAGGGTTCAAACTTACTTATACGGACTGAAGGCCATTGATTTACATAAAACACAATAAAAAATTTTCTTTAACCATTGGCTATAATAGATAATTGATTTAAGATCATTAAACACCCATGAAAACGACAGTATAGCCAACGGCACTCAGACGCCTCCAAGAGGAGTGGTGAGGGGCGGGGGGGGGGGGGGGGGGAGGTGCCCGCCCGCGACACATTAATGTTCACTTAGATGAGATAGATGGTGGGTAATCCAACCAAGAGACAGTCACGGACCGACCGACCAAACGAGTTGCTAGCCACCAATCGGTGCATAAACTCAAGGATCAAACTGTTACAGAAGTGATTATCCACAACGAAATATGTATTAAGCTGTCAAAACTACACACCATGTTGGACAGTGACAACAGGTGAGGAAAAGACACTGCCTGAAATTACGTTAATGGCCGGGGCAGGTAACCGTAAGACTAACGGCCAAAAGGCAAAAAATTTCGCTGGTACACTTGAATTTTAGATGAGGTAATGTAGTTAACTCCACCAAATAGGAACACTGCCTTAATTTACGTCAGCGGCCAGGACAGGTAACCAGAACACTAATGGCCACAAGGCAGAAAATTCCGCTGGTGCACTTGAATTGTAGTGAACCAATATAGCTAATTCCACCGCACAGCGGCCCGATTTCACCACTACACTCGGTGTTGCTCACAGGAAAAGCTCCCCAACAACAAACCACCGAAACGGACGACTCAACATGAACGGACGTGGCTTGGGTGCTTAAGACATCATTCAAATTTGACGTCCTGGGTCGGTGAGCCACGAAACTCGTAGCGATCGGACAGCTCCGCACACGCTCCGATACTGCGCAGGGACTGCCAGCGGACCCAGCCGACCGCGTCGCACGGAGATATCCTCCCTGGTCCGCACCAACCGACCGACTGCCGCCAGAATGCCGACAACATCTAAAATAGTCGTCAATGGAAATAACTCCAACTACACACACAACCTGACATACACTTGCACGAAGACCTGAATGATACCCAACAGTAACTAAGCATGCATGAAGACAAATAGGGAGTCGATGCTCACACACACAGCTGACTCATGAATGATCCACCAAGAAAGTGGTCCGGCTCAAGTGATGCGTGACAGCAACGGTCGGGCGAGCCATGTCGACGCTGACCTCACTGCTCCAGCCCGACTGCACAAGTGCCGCATTGCAACTCCCTGACTGGCAACTCTGGACTGCACTTCAGACGCATTTCAATTGACTGGCAGACCGAACTTACGACCTGAACTAGCTTATGACAGACAATGACTGGGAAGTAATAGCAGTCGAGCAAAGATACTACGAGAGGTACACTGCTAGCGCTGCTCACGGTCAGGCAAAGAAGCAGCTCAGTGACACCAGTAATTTAAATTAAAGTAGTGACACGGAAGTACGTTAAAAACAGGGTGTAAAATACATGATGGCGGGAACATGAGCCACGCACGGCTCAGGTGGGGCTACGAGGATGGGATGGAACAACATTCAATGTGCCAGATAGTAGAATACGGGAACAGATCTTACTCTGATCCATCACTTTCCCAAGTAATGGCCCGCATCTCGTGGTCGTGCGGTAGCGTTCTCGCTTCCCACGCCCGGGTTCCCGGGTTCGATTCCCGGCGGGTTCGGGGATTTTCTCTGCCTCGTGATGGCTGGGTGTTGTGTGATGTACTTAGGTTAGTTAGGTTTAAGTAGTTCTAAGTTCTAGGGGACTGATGACCACAGATGTTAAGTCCCATAGTGCTCAGAGCCATTTGAACCATTTGAACCCAAGTAATGCAAGTCTTAGAACAACATGATTCTGGTGCCACAGTGGCTGATAAGTTGACCAGGCCCCGATTTGTCGCGTCGAGTCGCCCCTTCTTTATGACCATCTCAACAACAAGCATGTACACAGCCTTGCGGACAGCCACGTACGACATGTAACAGAGCCTGTGATTTGAACTGAGCTCACTCTGCAAATGTACTGAGAAGACGCCAGATTGGAATCAGTCAGTCAGTGCGGCCCTCCAGGCAGCGGCGGTGGCCTAAATACTTGCTGCCCAGAGGGCATTGGCGGCGTGTTGCTTGTTGGTATGTCTCTGGCCTCTCTTGTGATAGGCACGCTTCGTCCAGCGCCTACTATCCATCTTCACGCAGCATCTTTGCAGACCGGTGTGCTGGTGACACCTGACGCTGGTGACACTGTCAGTGATTGCAGACCGAGCGCCGCCACACGGCAGGTCTAGACAGACTTCCTAGCACTCGCACCAGTTGTACAGCCGACTTTGCTAGCGATGGTTCACTGACAAATTACGCTCTCATTTGCCGAGACGATAGTTAGCATAGCCTTCAGCTACGTCATTTGCTACGACCTAGCAAGGCGCCATTATTAATTGCTATTTATCTTGTGATGCATGTACCGTCAGACCGATGTTCTGCAATTATGGATTAAAGTTAAGTATTCCAGAAGCTACGTACCTTTTTTTGCTAGTCTCACTTTCTTGTCATTTTCCAGACCTCACGCCAGCCTGCGTGAGCTTAAACGCGTGCCTTTCGGCTACCTCACAGTGGCTTGGCTGTCTTGCCAAGTCACAACACCTAGTTTCTTAAATAAATATCTGCAAAATGATCTTGGATGGACTCCAGCTATTAGTCTGATCACATGCTTCTGTGTAATGAATATTTTTTCCTTAATGATGAATTATCACCAAATATGATTCAATAGGAAAGCAATTAGGCAGAGAAAGCTAATGCCCCCTAATATTGCAAGTAGCTAAACTGAAACATTTCAGTAGATCATCAATATGTTTCCTCCAAATCAATCTCTCATCACTGCACACACCCAAACATTTGGAATATTCTGCCTTAGCTGCTGACTTCTGTTCAGACTCTATATTTATTAATTTTATTGTGTCATTTACTGAACAGAACTGCGTCTTCTGCGCTTAATAAATATTTAATAAGGGTCTACTTTCAGAGAAACACTTAATAATTTTCTGAAAGACATTATTTACACTTTACTCAACAAATTCTTGTTTGTTGAGTCCGATTACTATACTTGTACGATCAGCAAAAAAAAAACTAGCTTTGCATCATTGCGGCAGATCATAAATATATATTAAGAAAAATGGCGATCTAAGACTGAGCCCTGTGGGGCTTCAACAACTTGATGCCTCCCGAGTCTGAGGAATGAGCTGATTTTTCTGCATCATGTCAAGTGTTTATTTCAGCATTATGCACCCTTACAGTTAAGTATGAATTAAACTATATGTGCTTTGTCCCACTCCTACCTCAATACTGAAGGTATTTAAAATAATTCCATGAGTTACATAATATCATTTAATAATCGATTGGTGAAAGCACTTTCAGTTATTTATGTTGAAGAGCCTTATTGAAAACCAAACTGACGTTTTGTTAGTACTTTATATCTACAATCATGCAATATTACTCTTGAATACATAACTTTTTCAAGACGTTTAGATAAAGTTGTCAGAAATAAGACTGGGCGGTAGCTGTTGGCATCGGGTCTATCCCCTTTTCTATGCAGTGGTTTAACAGTAGCATATTTCAGTCTATCAGGAAAAATGCCCTGCTTCAGTGAGATATTACATATGTGGCTGAGAATCCTACTTATCTGTACAACTTATTTCGAAACTGTTTGTAATTAACATTCAATTTCTTCAATATTTAATATGACAGAAGTGGAATAAATTACAAATATGTATTACTAACTGATTTTCATTTTGTAGTTAATGGTTAATGAAATCTGTATCCATCGGTAGAAATAACAGAAAGTTAACTGATACCCACTCATGATACAGTACTCAGGGTCACAGAACTAATCACATATTAAATTCCGTTGTGCAGCTTAATTTATCAGCACTAACTCCTGAGGAATGATCTATTCCGATAGCTGCATTAGTTAGATCAGTCACGTGAAAAAAAAAAAAAAACAGGCGAAACACATAGGGGAATTTGATGCAAAAAGCTGGCCAAAATTAGTGTTTGTTTTTTCTGTACTGTGAGACCCTAGCGTTCATATTTGTAGGATAATAGTGTATTTACATACTTTATAACATGAAATGAAATAAAATTATGGTATCTTTATTAGATTCTTCATTTTTTAGCTACAGCAGTATGTATTATTCAGATAATGTCTCCCAGTCTTGTTCATCTGAGCAGTCTCTTTCTATTGCAGACTCGATCATCCTTTTCATCTTGAGGGATCTATCTCATCCATCTTTCGCTTGAGGGCAGTAAATGCAACGTTATCTTTAAGAAAGATTTGCTCGGTTTCTTTAGCATCAGTCTCATACCCGTTGTTAACGTATCAAATTTTAGCAGTAGCCTGTTTATGCCCAGATTGCAGTCTTCTCCTAAGAATTTCTTGGCAAACGTTTGTCTGTACCAGATGCAAGTAGTTATTGCAGGCATGTGCTGCTTCTTCTGATAAATCGCCTGTGGGTAATAGGACATACTTAATGACAGATGGGTCATGCTCCAGAGTCTTATGTACAGTGGAACAGAGGATACCATATATATATATATATATATATATATATATATATATATATATATATATATATATATATATATATATATCAACAAACAGTCTTGCTGTTTCAGCAGTATAAAGAGACAGTTTGTCTTCGTCTGTCTTATGTCCTCTGGGAGTAGCTTCTAGAATTGTCTTTAATTAGTAGTTGAGCTGCATATCTACACCTGTTGTTTCTGCTGGTGTGTCAAGGTCTGCAAAAAATAACCTTCTAGTCGTATTTCCATGGCCTCCCTTGGGCACATTTACAATTGAACCCAATAGATTTCTAAACATCACTTGTGTGACTTTGTTCCTCTCTTGAACGAGCCTCTTTTTCTCTTTTGAACGAATTTACCATATTTTAATTTTTGTATTATAGGGCAAATGCAACAAAAATTCGAAAATGTAATTGGGGCGTGGAGTACAGACAGTCCTAACTGAAGAGCTTTTTATTTACTACTTTGGTTTGTGCAAAGTCATTGAAGTCTTTCGAGGTTGCCTTGCAAATGTAAAATCACATTGTCTATGCTATCTCTCTTGCTGCATTGTAAACCTTTGCATCTACCGTAGTAATCATCAATTTCTGTTTTGTGGCTAAATCATCTTCTGTTCCTGCAATTTTTATTTCTTGTAATGTTTCAATTCGTCTTTTAATATAACCAGTTTCTTCATTAGTAACATCGTTTGGGTCATGAAACAATTCAATTCTTATTGGTCTGCAACAGCGAGGAGATGTTTGGTGTAGAATTTTTCCAAACAATTAGATCTTTATTTGGGCGGCTAATAATTTAAGAGGCGCTAAATATGACTGAAATATGTTCGGATCGCCATTCAGGTTATTTCCAAATTCTTGTTTAGACTGAATTTGCTATGATCCATCACACCTCCATTTATAGATAAGTTCGAATGCATTTATGTCATCATTCGGTAGATCGTTAAAACCTGTTCCAAATTTAATATTAATCGCTCATATGTGTGACTGCGTAAGGTCTGAAGCTGAATCTTGGCACATGTGGTAGCCACCTGACGGGACTGAGCCACAGAGTAGCGCTTGGCTCTTGAAGGAATCTGTAACAGAGATAGAAATTCGTATCAGCTGTTCTGATTATCTAGTGTTTTTTCCTTGTCAGCGAGACTTCCACAAACATTAACAAGGCCTGGATAGGTGAAAGTCACTTTTTTTGTTTGTAGGTCTCTACGACTCCGACCTGATGCTTGTCTGTATTTAGCTCATCGTGTAGGAGATGAAGTAATATCTTTAACCAGTTTCGAACCCTCAACATTTCCAGATTCTCTAAGCTTTATTTGACTGGCATACATTAAGTCTGTAGCTTCAAAATTGTTTCTCAGTAGCTGTGTCGTACATCTTTTACTGCATTTGCTTAAGTCTACGAACGATTTTCATGGCCTTTGCAGCATGGAATTTTAAGGGAACTTTGCAGACAGTTATGGTTTTTTTAAGAAGATGCGTCGTATGAAGCAAGCCATCGTTTCTTTAATTGTGACTTTATACGAAACAGTTTATATTTAAAACTTGTCAATCCCTTATCAGGGAAGGTAGGATCTGATAGTGTATAATTTTCCATTAAGTCCAATCTTTTTACAAACTCATTTTCAGAACATCACTTCATAAGGTCACAGGGACCTTTTCTTGTTATAACTCTGGTATTCGAAGGACCTAGGGTAAAAACGGCTTTCAGAATTCGTTTCGGAGACGACATTTTTTAGTGGTGACAACTTATTAATGTAAAACTTGTACACAAAATCAAACAGCGGTATTCAGCAGCTACTTTTTGAAATTTCCGGCAGAGGAAATATGCAGGGATATACACTGGATTATAGCAAAAAGAATGATTACTAATGAATCACGAGTGAAAATAATTATAAATAACAGTATATACACGGAGCTTCGGAATTCATATTTGTTTCCATAACAGTTCAAATCAAAACGCACTTTAACAGATTCATAAAAACAGAGTGATTTCATGCCAATAGAGAAACTTCAGATGCACTGCAAGCGAGACGTGTATACAGACTGTCTCTACCACGTATCACTGCACAGTAAGCAACTGACACACTGTCTTAGAAATGCCCCATTTTCTGTCTATCGCAGGAAGCTGTGCATTAGGGGAATTAGTCGCATTTGAAAAGAGGGCTTTTGACCAGCTTTTAGGGCAAAATACCCCCGTTTACGACACGCGGGTTCTCGCAGATTAATTTATTAACCATCAAAAATTTCAGTTAACGCACGAGAAACCAAGTTCAATAAAGTAAATGCAGTTGTCTGTAGCCTGAAAGAGCTTTTAGTGCTAAAATAACCAAATAAAAATATCCTTTTGCCAGAAGCAGAACAAGGTCAAATATACAACAAATTCAATCTAGCCATAGAATGGGCCACCAGGCAACAACAGACACTTCAAAATGTTTGCCACTCTGCCTCAACAAGAAATAACATAAAAAACTAGCAATGCGAAATAATACTTAACTTTCTTAGAATCAGCAATAAAGCCTTGCTGCCGGCCGCTGTACGTTAATTCTTGCTGACTAGTCTCTTACACTTCATCCTACTCTTCATCACCACGAAATTGTAATCTTAGTCTGTACCCACTCGTGGGTATGCCTTACAACCCAATATCTGATTTCAGAATCTCTGCTTGAATGAGCCGGCCGTTGTGGCCGAGCGGTTCTAGGTGCTTCAGTCCGGAACCACGCGGCTGCCTCGGGCATGGACGTGTGTGATGCCCTTCAGTTAGCTAGGTTTAAGTAGTTCTAAGCCTAGGGGACTGATGACCTCAGATGTTAAGTCCCATAGAGCTTAGAGCCATTTGAACCATTTTTTGAATGCCTTGCTCTACTATTACTACCAACTTCCGACATCTAACACACACACATTATCAACAACATTTCCAAGCTCTGCACACTCAGGTCTGAATAACTACATTTACTGACTGTGACAACTAGTGTCAAAGTCGCAATAATTTTTCGGATGAATTTGTCATACGCAAATTCGGTGGTTCCGGTAACAGATTTCGTAATTTGTAATCATAGTATCCATATAATTGGATACCATCAGATTTGATCGCACCTTCGTCAAGTTCGTTTTCTAGATTTTCGTTCATCCAGTTCGTCTTGTACAGTATGTGCCTACTAACTGAAACATATTGGCGAGAGAAATTGACAAATATTGCCGTCCGCCGTCCGGAGAAGTCTCTTGGCGTAAATCGTGTAGTGGTTCAGCAGAAGAAGAAAAAACAAGCAAAGTAGTGAAATGTAAATGAGAATCCTTGTATTCACAGAATTCTGCACCTCGAAAGGTTGGCACCAGATAAGTACCATTGCGAGAAATGTCGACTTCATACGGTAGACCGGTGAGGACACAGCAATAACTTGGCTTAGTGAGGTAATTCCTGTTGTCAAGTCATGCGTGCTTCTGAGGAGACCGCGAATGTTTATGTAACGTCGAGAGAGCTTCGCGTGACGCTAATTTGGAAGTCTTATCTTCGTCTGCCGCACTGTCAAAACAACAGTCACGTGACCCTTAGAGCGACACTCGGGAACCCGCGCCCTTCAAGATGATGATGCACCGCGGAAGCGACAAGAGCTATATACCGGACACCGCCTGCTTTTGCACCTATATCTACATCCATACTCTGACAACAATTTAGAAGCGCATAATAGACGGTACTTCACGCTAGGCCTTTATGCTGTTCCATTCATGAATTGGAGCGCGGGAAAAATGATTGTTTAAACTCCTCTCTTCGCACTGCAATTTAATCTTGTCCCGATTATCCCAACGGGAGCGATACTCAAGGGGTTGTGGTATAGTCTTTGGTTCATCAGTTGAAGCTGATTTTTGAAACGTTGTCAGTAGGCATAAATGTTTCAACTATTCTTGGCCATTACATTATGCAAGCTTTATAGTCAGCATTCTTCTCACTGCTTTGATGCGGCCCGCCACGAATTCATCTCCTCTGCCGACCTTTCCTCTCAGATACACCCTACCTCCTAAACTATGTGCTGGAATGCTGGAAGCGTTCCACTCTCTGACTTCCTCTACAGCTCCCTCCGGTGCCATGGAAATTATTGCCTGATGTCTTAACAGATGTCTTCTCATCCTGTCCCTTCATCTTGTCAAAGCTTTCTCTGTACTCCTTTCCTCGCCGATTCTGTGAAGCGCTCCCTCATTCATTACCTAATCAGTCCACCTAAATTTCAACATTCTTCTGTTGCACCACATCTCAAATGCATCGATTCTTTTCTGTAGCGCTTTACGCACAGTCCATGTGTAACTGCCATACAATACTGTACTTCAAAAATGGTTCAAATGGCTCTGAGCACTATGGGACTCAACTGCTGAGGTCATTAGTCCCCTAGAACTTAGAACTAGTTAAACCTAACTAACTTAAGGACATCACAAACATCCATGCTCGAGGCAGGATTCGAACCTGCGACCGTAGCGGTCTTGAGGTTCCAGACTGCAGCGCCTTTAACCGCACGGCCACTTCCGCCGGCCACTGTACTTCAAACGCACATTCTCAGAATTTTCTTCCTCATGTCAAGGCCCTTCTTTGATAGAAGTAGACTTCTCTTGGCCCATAACGTCCCTTTTGCCAGTGCTAGTTTGCTGTTTATGTTCACTTTACTCCGTCCATCGTAAGTTATTTTGCCGATAAGGCAACAGAATTCGTTAACTTCATCTACTCCGTGATCCTCAGTTCTGATGTTAATTTTTTCGCTGTTTTCATTTCTGTTACTTCTCTTTACTTTTGTCTTTCTTCGATGTGATCTCAATCCATATTCTGTACTCACTTGACTGTTCACTCCATTCAACATATCCTTTAATAATTCTTCACTTTCACTGAGGATAGCAATGTCATCAGCAAATATTATCAGTGATGCGCTTCCACCTTTTAATCCCACTCTTGAACCATTCTTTTATTTCATTCATTGCTTCATAGATGTATAGATTGAGCAATAAGGACGACAGACTATGTGCCCGTCTTATATTCTTTTGAATCAGAGCACTTCCTTCTTAGTCTTGCATTATTATTGTTCCCTCTTGGTTCTTCTATATATTGTATATAACCCGTCTTTGTTCTTTTTCCAGATCGACAGACGCTGTGAAGAGCTCTTAATTTTCTTTCAGTCTCGCTTCCTTTAGCAACTGCAACGTCACAACTGGCTCTGTGATGCCTTTACCCTTCTATATTGGATGCGTGTCCTATTGAGCTGATTGTGCGATAATTATTGCACATGTCGGCTCTTTCAACCGTCGGAGTTATGTGAATAATGTTTCTCCGAAAGTCTGATGGTTTCTAACAAGTCTCATATTCTACACACCAATGTGAATTGTCGTTCTGTTGCCACTTCGCCCAGTGACTTCAGAAATTCCAGTGTTATCTTATCTATCCTTTATGCCTTATTTGATCTTCAGTCTTAAATTCTGATTCTAATAATTTATCCCCTAACTCTTCCCTGTAGCCACTTGTTTCTTTTTCTGTCAAGTCATCAATCAAGTCCTCCCCCTCACAGAGGCCCTCAATGATCTCTTTCCGCCTATCCGCTCTCTCCTTTGCATTTAACAGTGGAATTCCTATTGCACTCTTAATGTTATCGCCCTTGCTTTTAATTTCACCAAAGCAAAGGTTGTTTTGACTTTTCTACATGCTGAGTCAGTTTTTTCCGGTAACCATTTCTTTCCCTATTCCATAACATTTTTCATATAGCCATTTCGCCTTAGGTTCCCTGCCCTTTCTGTGTATTTCATTCCTATGTGACTTGTATTTCAGTATTCTTGAATTTCCCTAAACATTTTGCTACTTCCTTCTTTTGTCGACCAACTGAAGTACTTCCACTATTACTCTTTGTTTCTTCGCAGTTACCTTCCTTGTTCCTACAGATTCCTTTGTAAATTCTGTGATTGCTCTTTCTAGAGATCAACTGAACTGTCTGCTGAGCTATTCATTGTCGCAGTATCTACAACCTCAGAGAACGTCATGCGTCTCTCTTCATTGCTTAATATTCCCGTGTCCCAGATTTTGTACATTAATTCTCGCTGACTGGTCTCTTAAACTTCATCCTACTCTTCATCACTACTAAATTGTGATCTTAGTCTATACCCGCTCGTGGGTACGCCTTACAATCTAATATCTGATTTCGGAATCTTTGTTTGACTGAGATGTAGTCTAACTGAAATCTTATTGTTTCTCCCGGCCTTTTCCAAGTTTCCTCCTCCTATTGTTATTCTTGACCAGAGTATTCGCTAATTCTAGCTGAAATTTAATCCAGAACTTAATCAGTCGTGCTCCTCTCTGATTTCTACTACCAAGCCCACATTCTCCGTAATCCTTTCTTCGACTACTCGTCCTACAATCTTATTCTGATCACCCATAACTATTACATTTCATCTCCGTTTACGCACTAAATTACTCGTTCAGTATGTTCATATACTTTGTCCGTCTCTTCATCTTATCTTTGCGCAGTCGGCATCTACAACTGAACTATTGTTGTCGGCGTGGCTTTGCTGTCGACTCTGATGGCAACAATCATATTACTGAAATGTTCACAGTAACTTTCTCTCTGCCTCTATCTTCCTATTCATAACGAACCTACTCCTGTTATACCATTTCATGCTGCTGTTGATACTACTGGGGTAAGGTTGCCTCCTCGGAGTGAAAGGACCGGGCAAAATAAGGGTTGAACATCATTCATATCAAGATTTTTTTTTACATTCATCAGCACAAATAGGTTTACCAATTGGATCAACAGGACCATGACATTTTATGACAAAACTTTTTGAAAAGACAATATAAGATTATAAGGTAACTAGTAACTATCCAACTATCCAGGGCACCCTCCCCCCCCCCCCCCCCCCCCCCCCTCATTTTACACCTGATAGTGAAGATTCAGCTTCAAAACACGTCACGAGGTGGAAACGTTAAATAATTAACTGTCGCGTGGGACAGAAAACGTAGGTCTAAAGAAGACACTAACGGTTAGCTGATGAATCTCACCAATGTAAACACAAGCTTGGCCGGGAAATAACAAGCTAGCGGGCTTCAGATAATTAAAGAAAGGGATTTGACGATTTAGTTGGCGCGGTACTAGACAGCAAATATGTTTTGGACGTCATGGTTAATGACACTGAAGGTAAAAGAAATTTACAAAAGCCCAATCATTTAAAACACACAATCAAACCACAACTCCATAACAATTAATAAATAGAAGCTATGATATTTTGATACGTGCGACACGTTAACCATTTCGCCTGGCCAGACACTGGAACAGGGATGAATAACAACAACAGGAGGCTGAACCGAGTCCGATATAGAAACAGCAGGGCACAGACACGCGCAGGATGTGAACGAGTCACAATTATCACTCTCAAAGCGGGGAGGAAAATCGGTCTACAGGGTGGTCCATTGATCGTGACCGGGCCAAATATCTCACGAAATGAGCGTCAAACGAGAAAACTGCAAAGAACGAAACTTGTCTAGCTCGAAGGGGGAATCCAGATGGCGTTATGGTTGGCCCGCTAGATGGCGCTGCCGTAGGTCAAACGGTTATCAACTGCGTTTTATTAAATAGGAACCCCCATTTCTTATTACATATTCGTGTAGTACGTAAAGAAATATGAATGTTCTAGTTGGACCACTTTTTTCGCTGGATACCACATGCAATGGGCGAATGCAACAGTGGCGTCGTTACGCCCTTGGAGAGAAATCGCGTCAGTGGGGAGGGTGAAGACCTCCTTGGAAGGATCCTCACTAAGAAGGAAACCTGGGCTTGGTCGTACGAACGACGATTAAAGCGGCAGCCCAATGGATGGAAACGCCCTGGTTCTCCTCGCCCACAGAAAGTGCGCCGTGAACGAGCTAGTACCAAAGTGATGGTTATTGTGGCTGATGATATCGATGGCTCAGTCCTGCATCACTTTGTACTGCAGTGGCAGACAGTGACTGCAGCCTATTACTGCAGTTTCTTGTGACATCACCTTCGTGCCGCACTGAGAAGAAAGTGGTGGTACTTTCTGGTACTGCATCCCATCATCCTTCAAGACAACACTCGATGCCACATAGCGAACCCTGCGCAGAAGCTCCTGCGTACGTGTGGGTAGGAAGTACTGGGACATCCACCGTATTCACTCTATATGACTCCATGCGATTACGACCTGTTTGTCAAAATGAATATCTTCGTGGAACCTGTGCCATAGGGCGGCCATTGCGAGACAACGACAGAGATTCCTGAGATAATTTTCTCCCCTCGTTACAGCTACAAGAAAATGCATATTTTCTCACCAAGAGCGTTTCACTTTTTTGAGGTAAAGCATTATCCGTGGTCTGTAATTGAAGATATTTCAATTACATTTGTTTTTTAAGATCGAAAAATGGTTTGTTAACATTTTGTTAGTTTTTACTGCTTGGTTTCTCGCCTACATCAGGAAATGCCATCTGCTAGAATGTCTTTGGTTTCTTTCTTCATTAGACAATGATACTTGCAGTCTAATTTTCCACTACTTAGCAGTACTACGCATTTTTTACGTTTTACACAGCACACTCCTCCGTGCCGGCCGCTATCGCCGAGCGATTCCAGGCGCTCCAGTCTGCAACCGCGCTGCTACGGTCGCAGGTTCGAATCTCGCCTCGGGGATGGATGTGTGTCATGTCCTTAGGGTTAGTTAGGTTTAAGTAGTTCTAAGTCTAGGGGACATGACCTGAGATGTTGAGTCCCATAGTGCTTAGAGCCATTTGAACCATCTGAACACATCTTCGTATATCACTGTTTACTGTTTATTTGTTTTCTGAAGTGTTGCCAACATTGCCACTAATTTGCCTCTGATCTGTTCTTTTTTGTAGTTAATTATATGTGTGTTATTCTATTTCAATCTTTTGCTGTATACGTACATACTATGTAAGAGTAATGAAGAAATGGTGAAAGAGTTTTAAATATTTCTATTTCTTTTTTTTGTGAGAAGGTGGCGGAGGGAGAAACAAAGATGACTCAACGTAAACGCATAGTAGTGTGATGCAGAGTAAGGTATGAGTTGGAGGAATAGGTGAGGAAAAGACGTGAAATGTAATTGTGGGGGGGGGGGGGGGGGAGAAGGATGGAAAGGCTCTTTTCTTTTCATGCGTTTTTTTTTCAATTCTTCTATGTAGTGTCTCATTCCCAATATTTATTTGGTCACTGAGCAGCTATTTATTTTGCGTTAATGCTCTGTGTATATGGAAACCTTGGAAAGGGAGGAGGTGTCTGTCTGTACTGTTCCTTACGATGTTCATATCTTTTCCAATGTTGCTTGGTCTGTGGTGTTCCTGGTTTAGATGATCTGCATATGAAGAGTGGTTTGTACCGTATTTCAGTGTTCTAATGTGTTCATTATATCTTGTGTCGAATGTCATGCCAGTCATTCCAATGTATATTTTTCACTGTCCCTGTAACTGAACTGTTATCTGTCTGTTTTTGATTTCAGTTTCGCGATGTGATTTGGTATTGCGTTATTTGTTTTGTTAACAATGTTTATGGCCTGTTTTTAAATATATTACCTATTTGATGTGTGCATTGTTATCATAGGTCATTTATGCCATTTTTTGTAGTGGCGCTGGTCGTATGTGTTGTTATGACAGGATTAGTTTTTTCATTATTTGTGTCAGTATTTTTCTATTCGGTTTGTGTACCCTTATTTTTTTGTCCGTTTTAGTTTGTTCTGTAATGGCCAGTTCTTTTTGGTGTTCAGAAGTGTTTGGGGGTATTCTATTCAGTCTGTTTAACATCTATCTGATTGGAGCCTGTTTCTGATTCTGAAGGTGATTTGAAGTTGCATTGAAGATAGTCACTTGTTGTGGGTTTCCTATATATGTCAAATGTGTGTTTGTCATTGTCATTCCTTATGTTTATACCTAGAAAGGTGAGTGTTATCTTGTTATTCTTCTATTGTGAAGCTTATGTTTTTCTGTACAGTATTTATGTGTTTTTGTAGTTGCTGTATTTTATTTTCATTGTCATTTTACGTCATGTTCCTCTCCTTTCCCTCCAAGTAACTCTCCATCACACTACTATGCATTTTTGTCGATTCATCTTTGCTTCTCCCTCCCCCACCTTTTCACCACAGAAAAACAACCACTCCATCATTAATCCTTGATTAAACGTACACAGTATATGTATACACAGCAACATAACGGAATGAAATAACACATATATAATTAACCACTAAAAAGTACAGGGAAAAAATAAACTAGTGGGAATGTTGGCAACGCCACAAAACACAAAAAAATGGTTCAAATGGCTCTGAGCACTATGGGACTTAATTGCTGTGGTCATCAGTCCCCTATAACTTAGATCTATTTAAACCCAAGTAACCTTAGGACATCACACACATCCATGACCGTTGCGGTCGCGCGGTTCCAGACTGTAGCGCCTAGAACCGCTAGGCCATTCCCGCCGGCTGCAAAACACAATACACACTTAGTAGTACATACATAAACAGTAAACAGCGGTGTACGAAAATGTGTGCTGTATAAAATTTAAAAAAAATGTATAGTTCTACAAAACTAGACTACATGTATCAATGTATAATGTAGAAAGGAACCAATGACGTGCTAAGATACAGCATATACTAATGTAGGCGAGAAACGAAGCTGATATTACAGGAAGCAAAAACCAACAAATTGTTAAAAAAATGTTTTTAGATCTTAAAAACAAATCATATCGTAAATATCTTTAATTACAGGCCACTGAAGAGGTTTTACCTCAATAAAGAGGGACGCGTCTGGTGAGAAAAATACGCATTTCTTGTAGTTCGAACGATGAAATAAAAATAGCCTCAGGAACTGTAAAGCAACCACGGATAATATGGCCACGCAAATGAAGACTCGGCTCTGATGGAAGCGCTGTCGGTATACAGCGCCTTCCATCTGCGTGAGGAGAAGTGGTCAACAGGCGGGGCTATCGTTCTGTAATGCGGTAAAAGACTGTCAGTGAAGTCTGGTATGATTTACAACAATGTTGTCACTAATTGCTGTCCAACATATGTGACTAGCAGGTGCAGAGAAGCCAAGTGAAAAAACACTACTGGCCATTAAAATTGCTACACCATGAAGATGACGTGCTACAGACGGGAAATTTAACCGACAGGAAGAAGAGGTTGTGATGCAAGTGGTTATCCTTTCAGAGCGTTCACAAAAGGTTGGCGCCGGTGGCGACACCTACAACGTGCTGACATGAGGAAAGTTTCCTACCGATTTCTCATACGCAAACGGCAGTTGGCTGACGTTGCCTGGTGAAACGTTGTGATACCTGTGTAAGGGAGAGAAATGCGTACCATCACGTTTCCGACTTTGATAAAGGTCGGATTGTAGTCTATCGCGATTGCGGTTTATCGTATCGCGACATTGCTGCTCGCGTTGGTCGAGATCCAATGACTGCTAGCAAAATATGGAATCGGTGGGTTCAGGAGGGTAATACGGAACGCCCTGCTGGATCCCAACGGCCTCGTATCACTAGCAGTCAAGATGACAGTCATCTTATCAGCATGGCTGTAACGGATCGTGCAGCCACGTCACGATCCCTGAGTCAACAGATGGGGACGTTTGCAAGACAACAACCATTTGCACGAACAGTTCGACGACGTTTGCAGCAGCATGGAGTATCAGCTCGGAGACCATGGCTGCTGTTACCCTTGACGCTGCATCACAGACAGGAGCGTTTGCGATGGTGTACTCAACGACGAACCTGGGTGCACGAATGGCAAAGCGTCATTTTGTCGGATGAATCCAGGTTCTGTTTACAGCATCATGATGGTCGCATCCGTGTTTGGTGACATCGCGGTGAACGCACATTGGAAGCGTGTATTCGTCATCGCCATACTGGCGTATCACCCGGCGTCATGGTATGGGGTGCCATTGGTTACACGTCTCGGTCACCTCTTGTTCGCATTGACGGCACTTCGAACAGTGGACGTTACATTTCAGATGTGTTACGACCCGTGGCTCTACCCTTCATTCGATCCCTGCGAAACCCTACATTTCAGCAGGATAATGCACGACCGCATGTTGCAGGTACCGTACGGGCCTTTCTGGATACAGAAAATGTTCGACTGCTGGCCTGGCCAGCACATTCTCCAGATCTCTCAGCAATTGAAAACGTCTGGTCAATGGTGGCCGAGCAACTGCCTCGTCACAATACGCCAGTCACTATTCTTGATGAACTGTGGTATCGTGTTGAAGCTGCTTGGGCAGCTGTACCTGTACACGCCATCCAAGCTCTGTTTGACTCTATGCCCAGGCGTATCAAGGCCGTTATTACGGCCAGAGGTGGTTATTCTGGGTATTGATTTCCCAGGATCTATGGGTCTAAATTGCGTGAAAATGTAATCACATGCTAGTTCTAGTATAATATATTAGTCCAATGAATACCCGTTTATCATCTGCATTTCTTCTTTGTGTAGCAATTTTAATGTGTATAAGCACTTTAATGTGTATAAGCACTTCTGTCTACGATTTATTCCAGAATCGTTATAAAAATTCAACTTCTCATAGTGTGACTAGGAAGATATATCTGAGTTCACAGTCATTCTCTGCGTTACTCTAATTAGGCATACACTTTTTCACGCTTTTGAGTTACTCGGTTGTCACTGGGAAGCTCTTTAGAGCCGTATTTACAACTTTCTTTACGGAATGTTAAATTATTTAACTGAGCTGACTTTTATTTATCACTGTTTTCCTCGACGCGGTGTGGCTTGTGTGAGTGAATAGGATGTACTGTTCAAACACGGGCACAAGGTGGGCTAGCTGGCGCGCCTGCCTCTGATGTAACTGTGCTGTGATTACGTCACCTTCGAACCACACACTCGATCTGTGAACGCCCGCTTTTCCTCTGTACTTCCCCGAATTCCCCCGACAGTTCTTTTAATACAGGGGACTTATGTGGCACCATTATTCTGGGGCGCAGATCGTCAAAATAGGCTTTGGGACAAGAACTGACGCGCAAATGACCTCGTATTATTTACACGCATTCCTCCTACTTTTGAGAACCTCTGAGATTGAGAAGCTTCCTGAAACGTTTACGTCTGTGTATACTGAAGGCCTTGTCCAAACAGTGATAATGTAGCAGAGAATAAACTGCAGATCAATGGTTTTCTCCGCAGGTGGTCAAATGCGTTTGACTGCGTGAGTCACATAAATTACAATTTGTGCTGTCACAAATAAAGCTGCAAAGTGGTTTAAGTAGAATATCTCTTACAGGAAACAAATTATACCATTATCAAAAACTCTTGAAGTAAGCATCAAGTTGTCATCCAGGCAGGGAATAAAGACATGTGACGTCATCCACTTTACCCCTTGACTTGTTTCACGCGTTAATGCTCCTTCGTCGTCCTGTGCTGAGCTTGTTTTGTTTTTTTGTTTCAATATAGTGTGATCTACACTAATACATAAAGACAAGTCGTTGTTTAACGTTAGTAAAAATGTCGGAAAGTACTTGACCGATTTACTTCAAATTTCTACAGTATACTTAAATAAAACGTTTAAATATTTTTGGAAGCTGACTATCAACACCCGTCAAGTAACGTATAAAATGCCCGTTTGACCATCAGCTCCTTTTATTTTAAACCCAACTATCGACTGGTTTCAGTCAAAGGCCATCTTCATGGATTAGGGTTAAGACTATTCGGGTCACAACATCACATCTGTCATTTCGTCCCATGTGTAGAGCATGTTATGAATTGACCCCCCCCACTCTCCCGCGACCAGTCTAACGCACGCCTGGTCCCCGGCATGAATCCGCCCGGGAGACTTATGTCGAGGTCCGGTGAGCCGGCCTGTCTGTGGGTGGTTTTTAGGCGGATTTCCATCTGCCTCGGCGAATTCGGCCAAATAGGTAGCCCGGCACAACCAAGCACATACAACTAGGATGGAATGCAGAGCTAGCATACAAAAACTTATTAAACGAGCTACAAAAGGAAAAACCCTCGTTACAACACAGGGGGTAGGGCAGTATAAATAAAACTTAAATTAACAAAACCTTGCATCAGCCCACTACGCTTGGGACAGACACTAAGTTATGCAATCGCCCAAGATACGGGTGGCTACTATTTTGAACCCTCAATAAAATGAATGAGCTCACAAAAGCAAAAACATGTAATTAACCTGCTGACTAGACAGCACAAGATATACAGGGCGGTCCATTGATCGTGACCGGGCCAAATATCTCACGAAATAAGCGTCAAACGAAAATACTACAAAGAACGAAACTTGTCTAACTTGAAGGGGGGAAACAAGATGGCGCTATGGTTGGCCCGCTGGATGGCGCTGCCATAGGTCAAACAGATATCAACTGCGTTTTTTTAAATAGGAACCCCCATTTTTTACATATTCGTGTAGTACGTAAAGAAATATGAATGTTTTAATTGGACCACCTTTTTCGCTTTGTGATAGATGGCGCTGTAATAGTCACCAACATATGGCTCGCTATTTAAGAAGAACAGTTGGTAACAGGTAGGTCTTTTAAATTAAAATATAGAACTAAGGTACGTTTGAACATTTTATTTCGGTTGTTCCAATGTGATACATATACCTTTGTGAACTTATCATTTCTGAGAACGCATGCTGTTACACTGTGATTACCTGTGAATACCACATTAATGCAATAAATACTCAAAATGATGTCCGTCAACCTCTATGCATTTGGCAATACGTGTAACGACATTCCTCTCAACAGCGAGTAGTTCGCCTTCCGTAACGTTTGCACATGCATTGACAATGCGCTGACGCACGTTGTCAGGCGTTGCCAGTGGACCACGATAGCAAATATCCTTCTACTTTCCTCACAGAAAGAAACCCGGGGATGTCATATCCGGTGAACGTGCGGGCCATGGTATGGTGCTTCGACGACCAATCCACCTGTCATGAAATATGCTATTCAATACCCCTTCAATCGCACGCGAGCTATGTGCCAGACATCCATCATGTTGGAAGTACAACGCCATTCTGTCATGCAGTGAAACATCTTGTAGTAACATTGGTTGAACATTACGTAGGAAATCAGCATACATTGCACCATTTAGATTGCCATCGATAAAATGGGGGCCAATTATCCTTCCTCCCATAATGCCGCACCATACATTATGCCCCGAGGGTCACTGATGTTCCACTTGTCGCAGCCATCGTGGATTTTCCGTTACCCAATAGTGCATATTATGCCGGTTTACGTTGGTGAATGACACTTCGTCGCTAAATACAATGCGTGCAAAAAATCTATCATCGTCCCGTAATTTTTCTTGTGCCCAGTGGCAGAATTGTACACTACGTTCAAAGTCGTCGCCATGCAATTCTTGGTGCATAGAAATATGGTGCGGGTGCGATCGATATTGATGTACCATTCTCAACACCGACGTTTTTGAGATTCGCGATTGTCGCGCAATTTGTCTGCTACTGATGTGCGGATTAGCCGCGACAAAAGCTAAAACACCTACTTGGGCATCAACACGATATCGACCTTTTCCGTAACTGGCAATCGGTCCATTTTAACACGGATAAAGTATCACGAAGCAAATACCGTCCGCACTGGCGGAATGTTACGTGATACCACGTACTTATACGTTTGTGACTATTACAGCGCCATCTATCACAAAGCGAAAAAAGTGGTCCAACTAAAACATTCTATTTCTTTATGTCCTACACGAGTATGTAATAAAAATGGGGGGTTCCTGTTTAAAAAAACGCAGTTGATATACGTTTGACCTATGGCAGCGCCATCTAGCGGGCCAACCATAGCGCCATCTGGTTTCTCCCTGCAAGTTAGACGAGTTTCGTTCTTTGTGGTTTTTTCCTTTGACGCTTATTTCGTGAGATATTTGGCCCGGTCACCATCAAGGGACCACCCTGTATACAGGAATCTTAAGCCTATAATCCGCGATAACATGATAAATCGGGTACAAAATTAGCATCACGAAGACCTGCAATGCTGCGCAGCGTTTTGCACGTCAAAGTCCAAAACTTGAAACAAGACATATTGAGATTCAATATCTTACGGTTTACCACGAGTAAATAACGGATCGGATACATTCAGCACAGCAACCGTCCAGTAGCGCAACCGTAGTTTAAACTTGGGAGACCACGTGGGCAATACTATACCAGACCAATATTGTTATCAATTTCAATACAAATAAATACATGAATTTATAACAGATAGGTCGCATGCGGGGTTAACCATGTAACACTGTGCATAGCCGGAGCCAAAGTAGTTGAAGAAAATCTTTTAAGCCGGCCGTCGTAACCGAGTGGTTCCAGGCGCTTCAGTCCGGAACCGCGCGACTGCTACGGTCGCAGGTTCAAATCCTGCCTCTCGCATGTATATGTGTGATGTCCTTAGGTTAGTTAGGTTTAAGTAGTTCTAAGTTCGAGGGGACTGATGACCTCAGATATTGAATCCCATAGTGCTCAGAGTCATTTGCACAGAGAGAGGGTGGGGGAGTTGATGAATAGAGTGATAGGGAGGAGGAAGTGAGGGGGGGGGGGGGAGAAGGAGGAAGACTGGTGAGGAGGAGGAGGAGGAAGAGGAAGAAGAAGAAGAAGAAGAGATGGGGAAACTTTACAATAAATAAACTTGGTGCCAGATGGAATTTCACGATCTCTAAAAAAAAAAAAAAAAAAAAAAAAAAAAAAACCGCTAGATATGTTAAGGTTGATCTTCTTTTGTCACATTCTGGTATCTTTACTTTTTTAGCGCTGAACAGTGTTTGGACACAGGATAGGATTTCTGTTCATTATTTAATAATAACAATTCAAGTGAAGAAATCGGTGTGCATAATTATTCCGAGGGTAAGTCAATAATTATCTGCAAAGTAGCTATAAAATTTTCTTGTAATCAAATTGGAAACTTACAAGAACATCATTTTTCGACATAGTATCCTTGCACTTTAACGCACTTGGTCTATCGTTGTACAAGCTTCCTGACGCCCTTATAAAAGAAGGTTCTCGGTTGAGCTGTGAGCCAGGAATGTGCCGCTTCTGTCACTGCTTCGTCCGAGGCAAATCGACGGCCCCTTCATGCCTGTTTGAGTGGACCAGACAAGTGATCGTCAGAAGGGGCAAGATCCGGACTATATGGAGGTTGATCCAGTACTTCAAATTTGAGTTTCTGGAGAGTTTCAGCAGTATGGGCAGCAGTTTGCGGACGGGCATTGTCGTGCAACAACACAACACCTTTTGACAGCAATCCTCGGCGTTTGCTTCGAATTGCAGTCTTTAGCCTGACAGTAAGCATCTCACTCTAACGTAAACTGTTTGTTGGTGTGCCCCTTTCCCCATAATGTTCCTTTACTGGACCTTGTGCGTCCCAAACAACCGTAAGCATCAGTTTTCCTGTGGACAGTTAGGTCCTGAACTTTTTCTTGCACGGCGAATTCCATACTCCACTGTTTACTCTCCGGCTCGTAATGATGGATCGATGATTCGTTACCAGTAATCATCCTGTCTAAGAAGTTGTTCCCTTCGTTACCACAGCGATCCAAGTTTTTCTTTGCAGATGTCCAACAACTTTTGTTTATGCAACTGTGTGAGTTGCTTTGGAACCTATCTTGGACAAACTTTGAGAAGCCCAAGTCTGTTGTGGATGATTTCGTGGGCAGAACCGTGACTAATTTGCAGACGATGTGCCGCTTCGTAAATAGTTAATTGTCTGTCTTTTCACGTGAACGCCCAATGGTTTCTTCATCTCGGCTCCTTCATCGTGCGTAACACTTGTGCGACAATTTCGGAATATTTCAATCGATTCGTAGACACTCCGTTGTGGCAAAACACTGCTCCCGTACTGTAGCGAAAGTCTCCGATGAGTTTCGGCTCCTGATACGCCTTCCGACCACATAAAACGGATCACTGAACGTTGCTCTTCATTGGTGCAAATAGACAGGGGAGCAGCTATGATTAACACCACGACAGCGATAAAGAAACTATCCTAGCACCTTGAAAATTGCAAAGATATAACAACAAATAAACAAAGCACGCGTCATCAACGTAAAAGGACAGTACTACCAAAATAAACAAAAATATAACTAAATTGTGGATAATAATTGACTTACCCTCGTATTATAGTCCTGTGGTACCTTTTACTGTAGAGAAGCCAGAGGAGTTTAGCGTTTCTTAGCGGCTGCAAAAGGACATAAGTGAAAAGGGATTAATTTCTAGATGGCTTGAGATTGTAGCCGTGCCACTTCCGCAGCACGTAAAAATTAAGAGAACAATTCGTACCCTTTTCAAGAGCTTGCATTCATTAACTTTCCGATCTAACCATCAAAACAAAAAAGTAATAATAATTTTCTCCAAGTCAGCTCATCAGAGAAGCCCTGTGCCTACTGCATACCGATCTAAAGCGAGACAGATATTTTTTTATTATCATGAATATGACACTACGAAATAACCCGTTCGTCCCTCTCGCGCTAGTGTAAATCCCTTTTGTTTGCTGCGACTAACAATTCCATTGAGAATCATCAATTGTCAAAAGTATTTTTCTGTATCTAAGCAATCAACAGTTTTTCTATCCCCGTCACTAAACGCGAGTAACACAGAAGGAGATTTTACAATGAACAGAGAGAGGAGGGTGAGGCAGATTGTGATGTATATTCAATTCCTATACATATTTAGCAATTGCGAAGCAGTCACAGGATGGCTAGTGCTGTTATAAATAGAAAATAAATCCAGTTCAAAAACGGCTTGCAACTTCCAAACTGACCTGCATCAAAATCGCCTGCTCCATTCTTCGTTTATACCAGGTGCTTGTTACACGCCATTTGAACAATGTGATATGCCCTCCAGATATGCTGGGCATGTCCTTTTTAAGCACTTGGGAGGTGCCCATCATTTTTTCGAGATTGAATTTAAGTCTTTCGCAACGTGTTGTACAAAGTTTAGATGTAGGTACTTCGAACATAAAAATACGTTATCTCTCGACCTATATAGCGACGGAAAAAAATCTGTGGCTCCTTCCTCACCCTAATCTATTATAAGTCTTAGGATTCTTATGTAAAATATACACTCATTTGCAATTTAATTAGAAACACACAATTTTCGCCATGCTGACGACACCGATGTATTAAGTCCTTGACCCCAGTGACGCCGAAGAAGCTGGGAAGCAGCCCTGAATCCTGATTTACCAAATGCACACTATGGCTCCCTTGTAATTATGAGGCGGCAAAGGGCCAGTTTTCACCTTGTCCACCCAGGGTGTGTTATCTATTTTACAGAGACGACGTCTGTCACATGTGGCATGTAATCCTATTACCCAACTGAATAATCATCCCTGAAGTGTAGATACGATGTACTTTTCATTCTTTAGCCAAACGAAATTAAAGACTTTTCTATTGCAACCGTGCACTTCATTTTGAACGTTTCCAGACATGTTCGTTTCCCTGAACATCACAGAACTGTTAAATCTGGATCCAAGACGGACACATGTCATTGTCACACATCCCCAAAATGCTCTGAACTTAGCTCAGATGTCCTGGAGAACCACGCGAGCACTCATATCTCGTCATACTGTTCATCTGACACAGTTTTGGATACGATGGAATGGTACATGCTCTGTTGAAGGTACAAGCCACGCACAAGATCCTCCGACGCGAAAAAAAAACGCATGTGCAAGGTAGAGACGGTGGCAGAAGTATCCGGCATCGCATGTAAACATCCACCAACAATAACATCTTGAGCCACTTGAATGAATGGTTCAAGCAGTATGTATCGTGCGCATACAGCGGTTTTCGATGTACTCACATCCTGCTATCGACGCTTGACACTAGTCCAGATGACCTTCCTATGTCCTTTGTGAGCCCATGGAAGCGTTCCATAACTGAAGGCATGAACCCTCTGGGTACAGTGGCCTCTGTAACTACAGGATGGAGAAAATGAAAGGGGCCCAGAAATTAAAAGGGACGTGCGTTGGTGCAGGGTATATACAACGCAGCACGACTCCGATGCAGGTATAGAAGCAACAGCATGTAGCCAAAGGGTTAATGGGGCCTTCGAACGGAAGTTTTCTCATCGCCCCTTGCACACAGCTGTAAAAAATATTAGTATACCCTTTTAGTGGATTCCAATTCGCTAAAGATTTATCGTTGCAACCGGGCATAAGGAGTATCTAAACTATTACATTTAGAGATCGATAGCACAACTGTTTCTCAGATACCAGATATTGTCCCGTGCTGAAACACCACTATTAGTATGTGGTATAGCCTCCGGGGGCAGCAGTGTAGCCGCGAACTCTGGCATCCGTTCGATCATACAGATGGCGAATACTGTCCTGGGATACTTTATGCCACGCCTGCTCGAACTTCTCCACGTAGTTCGGTGAGTGTTGTTGGTTGACGAGTCACTTCTCGTCCTATTATATCTCGCACGTGCTCGACTGGATACAAGGCTGGAGAGCGAGCTGGCCAGGGAAGTTGCTGCATGTCTTGCAGAGCACGTTGAGTTTCACGGTCGGTGTATGGGCGAGGATTATCCTGTTGCAATAACACATCACCTTCTCATTGCAGGAATGGCAGGAAAACGGGTCTAACAACATACTACGCAGCATCCAGAAACACGAAAGGTGAACGAGAGTTGCAGCCCAGAACGTAAAGGCCAAATGTGTAGCGGATGAATGCACTGTACCAGACAGCTCTTACGAGGTATATGTGGTATGCGCAAAGGACCATCACTAGCGTGCAGATGGAGTCTGCTTTCATCGCTGAAGATCACGAAGCGCCATTCCATCTTCCAGGTGATCCACTGACGGCAGCAGCTGAGCCGTGCACGTCAATGCTATGGCGTGAGTGGAAGACAGGCTGTGTGAGCCCATAGTCCGACTGCCAATAACCGGTTCGTAACAGTTTGTGTTGACACAACCTCGTCTATGGGTGTGACCAGTGATACCGTCAGCCCCGATAGTTGATTGGTCAGCGTGACGGATTGCCGTCGTACGGGCCCGGGTTCAATTCCCGGCTGGGTCGGGGATTTTCCGCGCTTAGTGACTGGGTGATGTGTTGTCTTCATCATCATTTCATCCCCATCCGGCTCTCAGGTCGCCCAATGTGGCGTCGAATGTAACAAGACCTGCACCAAGGCAGCCGGACCTGCCCCGTAAGGGCCCTCCCGGCCAATGACGCCAAACACTCATTTCCATTATGAAACGTCCCCTTTGAAATATTATACATGACTGTGTTTAAACTGACACACAATATTTTTTGGCGCAACGCAATCTGACTTTCAAAAATCCCTACAAAAGAATGGCCCTGACTAACATTAACCTATACGTTTCACAAATCACTTACCTCACAAAAATCTCGGTTACTCGAACTACTGCAATACAGCGAGCGCCACTACTGCCAGCTAAATAAAAGATTCAAACTACGGAAGGCACTAACTACTGATAGGCGTAGTTAGCAAATGAAAGATTTTAATATAGAACAAACAATGTATTTACCTTAATAGTCATAATATATATAGCAGTTCATGACATCCATTCCTACAAATGTACTGTTTCTGATGGACACACTTCCAGATTATCCATTCTCAAAAATCCGCCATCTCACTTCCACACATCCACCACTGCTGGCGGCTCGCCTCCAACTGCGCAATGCTACGCACTGTTCACATCCAGCTGCCCAACGCTACAATGGCGAGTATTCCAACAATGCCAACCAGCCACAGACTGCACACAGCACAGCCAGTGATTTTCATACAGAGCGCTACGTGGCGTTACCAATAAGAAAACCTAAACAGCCTACTTACACCATATACCAGTGATACCAGCATCGTTGCAGAACTGACTAAGTTGTGTAGCAATTCTCCGAAAAGTTTATCCCGCCACTCAGGTGGCCACAATATGACCCCTTTCAACTCGTTCAGTTGGCTGTAGCAAACACGAGTGCCCCTCCATGGCATGGTTACCTGCTTGTTCCTGTGTGGATGATGCAAATTCGGTTGGCTTTCTTAAGGCGCGGGAAATATTTTCGGGGTTATTTCTATCTTGCCGACCCTTAGAACGAAAATAAACACCGACTGTGTCGCTTACTAGTTTCATTTGGATTACCTGTGCCGGCCGCTGTGGTCGAGCGGTTCTAGGCGCTTCAGTCCGGAAACCGCGCTGCTGCTACGGTCGCAGGTTCGAATCCTGCCTCGGGCATGGATGTGTGAGATGGCCTTAGGTTAGTTAGGTTTAAGTAGTTCTAAGTCTAGGGCACTGATGACCTCACATGTTAAGTCCCATAGTGCTCAAAGCCATTTGAACCATTTTTTGATTACCTGTCTCGATACATAGCATGGGTTATTTTCAAACCCAAACAGCTGTTGAAAGGAGAGATATGCCATAATACTAAAGTTATGTGAATTTGACATTAAAAAGATACGAACTGTGTGAATATTAAAATAATATATCATGAAAGTACTTACTACTACGAAATGCAGCATGTTAGCAGGCCGACGATTGACACGAAACTATGGAAACTGTATGGATGAAGCTGTAACTAAAGTTACGTTGTTAACCACATGAATTCCAAACATATCTGTTCCATTTTAATTGGAGGATGTTCCTCCACTCACAATAATTTCAATCCCTAGGACTTCGTGGGGTGGATAGGGGGTGTAGCTTATATACACTTGGTGACGGCTATTGTCCCAATTGTGGTAGTCATAGCGCACCGTCGACAAGGTGGTGCGAGGAAAGGCCAGTGTCGAAACACAGTTGTAAATGAAGTGTCCAAACCGGCTGCTCCATCGATCTGCCCAGCATGAAATGTGTCAGTATCACATATCTGGCCCACCCTGCAGTCGTCTGTCATACCGAAGGCCAGTACAATGCCTCTCTTGAGGAACGCTGAACCATTTTGTAGGGCCTGGAGACACCAGTGACATTTCTACAATTCTGTAGTAATCTTTTCAGTTACGAGTACTTGCAAGAATTATAACTGGCATATGATACATGAAAGTACTCGCCTCATTCATTTAAGGTTGCAGCAGTGTTAGTTTTCCTTCGAACGACCCCACTCTGCTTTTCGAAGAGTTTTTGTAACACTTCGCTTTTGTTAAACACCTAGAAACTTCCTTCCTTTTATCTCTCATTCAGGCTCACCTGGGGTCCAAACGGGCCTGCAGCCCTCAAGAACAGATGCATCGAGGATCTTATGTGTAGTCTCGTTTCTCCTATTATAGTAAGCCTTTCGTTATAACTGTTTATTCTGGTACGGCAAGTGAAGTACACTGTGCCTACCTGTAACTCTCAAAAAAATATTAATGCTTATTATGCTTGAAGTTGACTTCATATGTGAATGAAATCTAACTACAAGAAAAGTTGTTTCGGGAGTCTATGATATGCACGGAACAGTGACAGTATCAAGTCTCTCTCTTGAAAACGTTTCTCCTCTGTCAGAAGACCTACACTGCAGCTCGTGCTATATTATTTATTTTTAATTTAACATGTTTTAAAACGTATTAAAGTATGAGATGGAGGTGCGGAAGCTCAGTTTCGGAAAAGGTTTCGCAGTACAGAGAAAAGTGCTTCACGCAATCAGAGATGTAAGGTTCATTAGTGATCGACTATCAGTTATAGTATTGTCCGGCAGGTAGAATAGACTGGTAGTACTTACAAGGGAACCTCCCCATCGCACCCCCCTCAGATTTAGTTATAAGTTGGCACAGTGGATAGGCCTTGAAAAACTGAAAACAGATCAACTGAGAAAACAGGAAGAAGTTATGTGGAACTGTGAAAAAATGAGCAAAATATACAAACTGAGTAATTCATGGGAAGATAGGCAACGTCAAGGACAACAGGAACGCAGGAGCGCCGTGGTCTCGTGGTAACGTGAGCAGCTGCGGAACGAAAGGTCCTTGGTTCAAATCTCCCATCGAGTGAAGAGTTTAATTTTTTATTTTCAGTTTATGTGACAAACTCTTATGTTTTCATCACTTTTTTGGGAGTGATTATCACATCCACAAGAAAACCTAAATCGGGCAAGGTAGAAGAATCTTTTTACCCCTTCGCCAAGTGTACAAGTTAGGTGGGTCAACAACATATTCCTGTCATGTGACGCACATGCCGTCACCAGTGTCGTATAGAATGTATCAGATGGGTTTTCCTGTGGAGGAATCGGTTGACCTATGACCTTGCGATCAGATGTTTTTGGTTCCAATTGGAGAGGCACGTCGTCACAGCCGGCCGAAGTGGCCGTGCGGTTAAAGGCGCTGCAGTCTGGAACCGCAAGACCGCTACGGTCGCAGGTTCGAATCCTGCCTCGGGCATGGATGTTTGTGATGTCCTTAGGTTAGTTAGGTTTAACTAGTTCTAAGTTCTAGGGGACTAATGACCTCAGCAGTTGAGTCCCATAGTGCTCAGAGCCATTTGAACCATTTTTGAGAGGCACGTCCTTTCGTCTACTAATCGCACGGTTTTGCGACGCGGTCGCAAAACACAGACATTAAACTTATTACAGTGAACAAAGACGTTAATGAACGAACGGACAGATAATAACTATGCAAAAATAAATAAAATAAAATTTTCACTTGAGGGAAGCTTTGAACCAAGGACCTCTCGTTCAGCAGCTGCTAACGCTACCACGGGACCATGACGCTCCTGATCTCACTGCGTCCGTGATGTCGCCTATGCGACCCGTGGACTACTCAGTTTGTATATTTTGCTTATTTTTTCACAGTTCCACACAACTTCTTCCTGTTTTCTCGATTGATCTGTGTTCAGTTTATCAAGGCCTATCCACTGTGCCAACTTATAACTAAATCTGAGGGGGGTGCGATGGGGAGGTTCCCTTGTTAGTGTACACGCACCATCTGAGGACACTGAAGAAACCTCTTCAGACGGCTTTTTTGAAGAACTAGATCAACTGTGGGATGAGTTCTCCTCGTAAGATACAAAATTAATCATAGATTTTAATGCGAAGATAGGGAAGGAGGAAGCATTCCGGCCTACAATTGGGAAAGAATGTTTGCATAACATTTCGAATGATAATGGCACAGAGGTGGTTAATTTTGCTGTTTCAAAAGACATGATTGTTGAGAGCACATATTTCAAAAGGAAGGACATTCATAAAGCATCTTGGGTCTCTCCGGATGGACACACCCGAATCCAAATTGATCATGTTCTTGTAGATCGGAGATGTATAGAAAATGTTAAGACTTTCAGGGGAGCAGACTGCGATTCTGATCATTTTCTTGCAGTTGCCAAAGTTCACCAACGGCTGTCTACAGCAACATCAAGGTGTCACAATGCAGAACTTATTAGGTTCGACACTGACTAGCTAAATGGTGAAAACTTTAGAAGAAGGTACATGATAGAAATTTCAAATAGGTTTGTTGCTCTCAGGACACATGAAGATCAAGACGAGGATGTAAATAAACAATGGATCACTGTGAGGAATAATGTCAAAGAGGCAGCGAAGGTCACAAAAGGTACAATTAAGAAGAACAGGAGGAAACCGTAGTTTGATAAGGAATGCAAGAAATTGGTAGAGGAAAGGAGAAAAGTGCGATTAGATTGGGATAGAATGGGAGACAGAAAACGAGAGGAGCTCTTGAACTTGAGAAGGGACGCTGGTCGTAGGCTACGGGCAAAGAAGAGGGATTATTCGAACAATCAAATTACAAAAATGGAAACAAACAGTAAAACAAAAAGCATTAGGGAACTTTACCTAGACATAAATGGGTATAGGAAGGGCTTCAGGACTAGGATAAATGCACTTCGAGGGGATGCTGTGGGAATACTGTCAGACCCCAGTGCCATATTAAGTAAATGGAAGGCGCATTTTGAGCATCTACTAAATGTACACCAGGAAGCAGGAAATGAGCAGGCGTACGAAACACAGACAGCAGAACCCCAGATACCTGAGGCAACGTTAAAGGAAGTAAGACATGCAATCAACAAATTGAAAAACCATAAAGAACCAGGATCAGATTGCATAACTGCAGAATTAGTTAAAAATGGGGGACAGAAATTGGTGGAAGTAGTTCACAAAGTGATAACTAAAGTATGGAACTCAGAGATGATAGCTGAAGAGTGGCAGGAGTCGATTCTGATCCCAATTTTTAAGAAGGGCGACAAAATGGATTGTAGTAATTACAGAGGGATATCGCTATTACCAGTATGTTCCAAAATTTTCTCGAATATTCTGCTAAGCAGGCTTACACCGTATGCAGATGAAATTGTGGGGGATTACCAAGCCGGCTTTCGGAGGAACAGATCAACTATAGACCAAATATTCAACCTGCGTCAAATTTTGGAAAAGAAATGGGAGTACAATAAACCAGTTAATAGTCTTTCCATAGATTTTACAAAAGCATGTGATTCAATATTGCAATCAAAAATGTACAGAATTCTTTTGGACCAGAATTATAGAAGCGAGTTTGAAAAACACAAAAGGTAGAGTACGCGTGGGGAAATTGGAGTCAGAAGAATTTGTAATAAAGAACGGACTTAAGCAGGGACATGCCCTGTCTCCGCTACTTTTTAATTTAGTCCTAGAATATATTGTACGAATGGCAGCAGATAATTCAGAGGGTGTGGAGTTAAATGGAAATATTAAGATATTAGGGTATGCAGATGATCTAAACATCATTAGCAATAGGAAAGAATCTGTAACAGCAAATGCGAATGCGTTAATCAAGGCTAGTGAAGACGTAGGTCTAAGGATAAGTGAAGACAAAACTAAATACCTGGTTACTACTAGAATGCCAACAGCAGTAGATCAGGAAATGTTAAGAGTTGGAGACATGCAGTTTGAAAAAGTGAACACATTTATCCAGGCGTGGACATTACTTCGAGAAATGAGATTGAATCCGAACTGAAGAAGAGATTACGGGCGGGAAATGCGTGCTACTTCTCACTGAATAGATTACTTTCATCACGGATATTGTCTAGGAATTTAAAGATTAGAATATACAAAACTATTATTCTACCAGTTATGCTGTACGGGTGTGAGACTTGATCTCTCACTGTGCAAAATGAAAAGGCGTTTCGAGGATTTGAAAACAAAATTTTGAGGAAAATTTTCGGAGCAAAAAGGGATGACAGTAGAGGAGAGTGGCGAAAACTGCATAACGAAGAGGTTCACGAACTCTATTCAAGCCCTGACATAATCAGTATTATTAAATCACGTAGGCTGCGATGGGCGGGTCCCGTAGCTCGAATGGATGAGGGCAGGGCAGCGCGCAAAGTACTGGTAGGGCACTTAGAGGGAAAACGTCCTGTGGGGAGACCGAGGCGTAGATGGGAGGACGATGTGAAGGCTGATGTGAGGAGCCTAGGTATTGAAGGTGAATGGAAGGAAATAGCCCAAGACAGGGACAGATGGCGAAAGTACGTTGCTGCGGCAATGGACTTTCGAGTCTGGTGTGACCAGTGAGTAAGTAAGTAAGTAAGTATTAAAGTATGAAGTAATCCCTCCTAGCCCCATACAGACTCCTACCTGACACAGATAGCCCTGAAAATCTGTGTTTATGAATTTTTAATAGCTATGAAAACACTTGTAGATTTAAAACGAAAAACGTGAGGTTCTTCATATAGATAACAGTAAGGCTGCCTCGGCCGCGTTCTAAAATTATCAAAATAAACGATAAAAACTGGCCAAGTGCAGGTAGGACTCACGCACTGAACTTTCAGTACAAAATTAATTATATATGTAGACTGTTCTCGCATTCTGGGAATCGATGATCTCGACAATTTTTGCCTGTTACCGGCACTGATACTGCCAACGTATTTTTTCCAGGAAATCCATGGCTTCTGAAAATATTTAATTTCTAATCTGAAGTCGAATAACAAATAACAAAATAAATGTTTTTCGTGTAATGTCATTACAAATTAAGAAGTATCGAATTTTTTCCTTTGTTTGTACCGTTAAACCTTGCTTCTTTGGAAATTTCATGATTTTAGGTCAACGGGAAGTACCTTGTAGGTTTTGTTGAGTGAGTTTGCGAGTATCAAAACATGTAACATAAATTACCTTTCGCTTGCATTGATTTAGAGGCTCCACTTTTTTGACAGCACCAAGAAACTGTAGACAATATATGACATAAGTTCAAATGGTTCAAATGGCTCTGAGCACTATGGGACTTAACATCTATGGTCATCAGTCCCCTAGAACTTAGAACTACTTAAACCTAACTAACCTAAGGACAGCACACAACACCCAGCCATCACGAGGCAGAGAAAATCCCTGACCCCGCCGGGAATCGAACCCGGGAACCCGGGCGTGGGAAGCGAGAACGCTACCGCACGACCACGAGATGCGGGCATGACATAAGTTTCAGCTTCATACATCTACCAGTATCCGAAAATAGGGTTCTGAGGAATTAACAGACAGGCAGATAACGAACTGATATGATAAGGGTTCTGTTTTTACCGACTGAGGTAAGGAACCCTAAAAAGCCACAGTAAACAGTTTAACAGATGCCACAATCAAACTGATAATTTAAGTTTTTAAATACTAAACAAACATCTTAAGCCAGACACACACAAGATTGTTTTATAATAAGAGCATCATCTTAGCAATATTTAGAACTGAAAAGTACCTGACAGTATTAATCATGGCTGAAAAACGAGAAACAAATACACTTGGTCATTAAACAGATATTGTTTTAAAATTTAATTTTTGTTGGTCAACATGTTTTGAGAATGAAAAAGGTCCAGAGAGGCTTTTTATTACCTATACGTTTAGCCAGTTTCAACCTTTGGTCACTTCCAAGCACGTATGTAGCTAGAAGCTTAAGATTCCTCCTTGAAAATGAGCATAAATCGAAAAAGTGTAATACTCATGCATCAGTTATGCATTCAATGCGCTCCAGGTTTTTCATTTTAAAATCTGCGGATATTTCCATAGCTATTAAAAATTCACATACACAAATTTTCAGGCTATCTGTTTGGAGCTAGAGATATTATTTTCTACTTTTTGGTGCGATTTACAAAACAATTTTTATTAAAAGGTCATTTTTAAATAGTTATTTTCTGCCTGTTATTCCTGTGCATGTGTGTGTGTGTCATATTTTTCAATAGATTTCAAACATTTTGACCCGATTAGAAAAGAGACATGTGATAAATTTCAAGATTATTCCAGTTTCGCTTCACTTGAGTCGGTCAATAGTTCGCTTCAACCTACTATAATTTCACGAAAAGACATGGAAGTTAAAAATTAGAAAGAATCGAACTCACACAGGGGCTGAGCAACAACCGATCTAACCAAAAAACATTCGCAAGCGGAACAGGAAAAGGGGGAAATAGCAGTGGAACACAAAGTAAGCTCTGCCACACACCTGACAATAAAGTAAGGTAACATTACATTGTCAACGAGTTCTGAGCTGTGTTGAATGTTTCAAGTTTCCAGATCATCCGGAAATGATAATGTTAAACAAAGTACCCTCCGCCACACACACCACACAGGAAAACAAGTTATTACCGCATTGTCGTCCAGTTCTGAGATATGTCGAACGTTTCAAGTTGCTAGCTCACCGGGAAGTTAGTTCGAAATCAAAATTTGTACCTAGCAAGTAGACAAGAAAGCGACCTAATAATCAGTTCTTTGTTACCTTAAGATGAGGTTTAGCTGTGACGCAATGCGTCGATCTTCTCTTGAGGTAAATTTGGAGGCAAATGATTTATTGAACGAAGAGAGTTACACTCACTCCTTTTGCCTTATCACGGATTGTTTCCCGTGTTGCCTTATATCAACTGTTAACCATATACCGTTTTTTCCTGTCGCACCATAAGTTTCAATATGTTGCGCTTTCTCAGAATAAACCTGTTGACATACTTCTATGTCCTGTGTTCAACACTGTTTTTTGCCCTCAGTATTCTCTCTCCAAATTGTTCATTACCTCACTATTTCTTCAAATAAATCGAATTCACTAGCCAATGAATAGTGTCACTTCCAGCGCAACTCTCTGCCTGGTAAATTTGGAGGCAAATGATTTATTGAACGAAGAGAGTTACACTCAATCCTTTTGCCTTATCACGTATTGTTTCCCGTGTTGCCTTATATCAACTGTTAACCATATACCGTTTTTTCCTGTCGCACCATAAGTTTCAATATGTTGCGCTTTCTCAGAATAAACCTGTTGACATACTTCTATGTCCAGTGTTCAACACTGTTTTTTGCCCTCAGTATTCTCTCTCCAAATTGTTCATTACCTCACTATTTCTCCAAATAAATCGAATTCACTAGCCAATTAATAGTGTCACTTCCAGCGCAACTCTCTGCCTGGTAAATTTGGAGGCAAATGATTTATTGAACGAAGAGAGTTACACTCACTCCTTTTGCCTTATCACGTATTGTTTCCCGTGTTGCCTTATATCAACTGTTAACCATATACCGTTTTTTCCTGTCGCACCATAAGTTTCAATATGTTGCGCTTTCTCAGAATAAACCTGTTGACATACTTCTATGTCCAGTGTTCAACACTGTTTTTTGCCCTCGGTATTCTCTCTCCAAATTGTTCATTACCTCACTATTTCTTCAAATAAATCGAATTCACTAGCCAATGAATAGTGTCACTTCCAGCGCAACTCTCTGCCTGGTAAATTTGGAGGCAAATGATTTATTGAACGAAGAGAGTTACACTCACTCCTTTTGCCTTATCACGTATTGTTTCCCGTGTTGCCTTATATCAACTGTTAACCATATACCGTTTTTTCCTGTCGCACCATAAGTTTCCATATGTTGCGCTTTCTCAGAATATACCTGTTGACATACTTCTATGTCCAGTGTTCAACACTGTTTTTTGCCCTCAGTATTCTCTCTCCAAATTGTTCATTACCTCACTATTTCTTCAAATAAATGGAATTCACTAGCCAATGAATAGTGTCACTTCCAGCGCAACTCTCTGCCTGGTAAATTTGGAGGCAAATGATTTATTGAACGAAGAGAGTTACACTCACTCCTTTTGCCTTATCACGTATTCTTTCCCGTGTTGCCTTATATCAACTGTTAACCATATACCGTTTTTTCCTGTCGCACCATAAGTTTCAATATGTTGCGCTTTCTCAGAATAAACCTGTTGACATACTTCTATGTCCAGTGTTCAACACTGTTTTTTGCCCTCAGTATTCTCTCTCCAAATTGTTCATTACCTCACTATTTCTTCAAATAAATCGAATTCACTAGCCAATTAATAGTGTCACTTCCAGCGCAACTCTCTGCCTGGTAAATTTGGAGGCAAATGATTTATTGAACGAAGAGAGTTGCACTCACTCCTTTTGCCTTATCACGTATTGTTTCCCGTGTTGCCTTATATCAACTGTTAACCATATACCGTTTTTTCCTGTCGCACCATAAGTTTCAATATGTTGCGCTTTCTCAGAATAAACCTGTTGACATACTTCTATGTCCAGTGTTCAACACTGTTTTTTGCCCTCAGTATTCTCTCTCCAAATTGTTCATTACCTCACTATTTCTTCAAATAAATCGAATTCACTAGCCAATGAATAGTGTCACTTCCAGCACAACTCTCTGCCTGGTAAATTTGGAGGCAAATGATTTATTGAACGAAGAGAGTTACACTCACTCCTTTTGCCTTATCACGTATTGTTTCCCGTGTTGCCTTATATCAACTGTTAACCATATACCGTTTTTTCCTGTCGCACCATAAGTTTCAATATGTTGCGCTTTCTCAGAATAAACCTGTTGACATACTTCTATGTCCAGTGTTCAACACTGTTTTTAGCCCTCAGTATTCTCTCTCCAAATTGTTCATTACCTCACTATTTCTCCAAATAAATCGAATTCACTAGTCAATGAATAGTGTCACTTCCAGCGCAACTCTCTGCCTGGTAAATTTGGAGGCAAATGATTTATTGAACGAAGAGAGTTACACTCACTCCTTTTGCCTTATCACGTATTGTTTCCCGTGTTGCCTTATATCAATTGTTAACCATATACCGTTTTTTTCTGTCGCACCATAAGTTTCAATATGTTGCGCTTTCTCAGAATAAACCTGTTGACATACTTCTATGTCCAGTGTTCAACACTGTTTTTTGCCCTCAGTATTCTCTCTGCAAATTGTTCATTACCTCACTATTTCTCCAAATAAATCGAATTCACTAGCCAATTAATAGTGTCACTTCCAGCGCAACTCTCTGCCTGGTAAATTTGGAGGCAAATGATTTATTGAACGAAGAGAGTTACACTCACTCCTTTTGCCTTATCACGTATTGTTTCCCGTGTTGCCTTATATCAACTGTTAACCATATACCGTTTTTTCCTGTCGCACCATAAGTTTCAATATGTTGCGCTTTCTCAGAATAAACCTGTTGACATACTTCTATGTCCAGTGTTCAACACTGTTTTTTGCCCTCAGTATTCTCTCTCCAAATTGTTCATTACCTCACTATTTCTTCAAATAAATCGAATTCACTAGCCAATGAATAGTGTCACTTCCAGCGCAACTCTCTGCCTGGTAAATTTGGAGGCAAATGATTTATTGAACGAAGAGAGTTACACTCACTCCTTTTGCCTTATCACGTATTGTTTCCCGTGTTGCCTTATATCAACTGTTAACCATATACCGTTTTTTCCTGTCGCACCATAAGTTTCAATATGTTGCGCTTTCTCAGAATAAACCTGTTGACATACTTCTATGTCCAGTGTTCAACACTGTTTTTTGCCCTCAGTATTCTCTCTCCAAATTGTTCATTACCTCACTATTTCTTCAAATAAATCGAATTCACTAGCCAATGAATAGTGTCACTTCCAGCGCAACTCTCTGCCTGGTGTCACTCTCCAGGGTCGTATCCCTTACGTCATGTGTGATGATTTCCACATACGGATTCACATGATTTAATGACGAATTCAGTACTCTTTCAACACTTCCGTTTTATGAATGGTGCTTTGTTCTAATTATATTTTTGTATACTCCGGGGTTTGAGCTCAAGATTCATTTATCTGTCATTTTATATACACAAAGTTTAATTGTTTATCAATGGATGAAATGGCAGATGACATCGCAGATTACCACAGATACCGTCATCTTACACTAAAGTCTCTCAAAATTAACCCAGTGCAACAATGTCATTTCGTATCACCTAATAGTGGTATCTGTGGCGTCACCGCCAGACACCACGCTTGCCAGGTGGTAGCATTTAAATCGGCCGCGGTCCGTTAGTGTAGGTCGGACCCGCGTGTCGCCACTATCAGTGATTGCAGACCGAGCGCCGCCACAAGGCAGGTCTAGTCTAGAGAGATTCCCTAGCACTCGCCCACAGTTGTACAGCCGACTTTGCTAGCGATGGTTGACTGACTACATACGCTCTCATTTGCAGAGACGACAGTTTAGCATAGCCTTCAGCTACGTCAATTGCTACGACCTAGCAAGGCGCCATATTCAGTTACTACAAATGTATTCTGAACAGATAATATTGTGAATCATGTACCGTCAAGAGCGACGTTCATCATTAATGGATTAAAGTTAATTATCAAACTAATTACATCCGCTTTCTGAATTCTAATTCCTTGTCATGTTCCAGACCTCACGTCAGTACAGTCCTTCCCTCCTCACACCAACCTGCGTGAGCTTAAAAGTGTGCATTTCGGCCTCCTCTAGTAACATAGCTGTTCTAGTGATTTTACGAAGTGGGAAGATTTAACATTAATGTAATACGGAAATGATGGTTCATTTTTGTACTGTTACTGATTGACTCTAAAGCAGCAAACTACTTCGCTAAAAATATTATAATGTCTTTCCCACATTGTTTCCAGTAGTAAATAAGTTACGATATGTATTTGCCGGGTAGTACATTTGGAAGTTTTAACCTTTGCATTATCAAATTTATTTCAGTGTTTACTTTCTACTCTTATACGAAATTTTCCGCAATTTGGAAGGCCGTTTGTAAGTAAGTGGAGAACTGGATAGTCAGATGTGTTGTGAGGCCTCTGCAGGGTTTAAATGAATATATATTGAACCCCTCCCTTTAGCTGCTCTTCTCTCACAATGCAAATTTTTCTGAATCTCCGGCTCGCGGGAATACAGGAGAAAGTGCTGCCTCCATTTACAGTGTGATTGCAGAATTAAGAGGAATTCTGCTTGCGGGAGCAGTAGAGGGGGCTTAGGGGAAAAGAAATAAAAGTGAGTCTGTTTCATCATGACGGGGGGAAGGGAGGTGTGGAGAACGTCGCAGATAGCTGCTGCGCCCGCCCCCCTACTCAAGGCTCAGATCTTACGGGCGGAGGTTGGGGCAGGGAAAGGACGAAGGCATTTGTTTCGCGTGTGGAACCGAGTGAAGCTCAGGCTCAAGAGGTGCCGTGTCCTCAGCTCCGTCCTGCTAAAGTGCTGGAGAGTTTTGTTTCAAGCTAATGAAGCGTTCTCGCACACGAGAGGAATGGATAGGGTGCGTCTGCGAAATTGCGTAAGCAACCTGTATGTACTATATGACTATCCCGTGACAGTGTAAATGCCGCTCCTAAATGGCGGGAAACATGGAGCTGGGAGTGGTAAGGTGCTCAGCCAGAAATTAAAAAGA
The DNA here is from genome assembly GCF_021461385.2 of Schistocerca piceifrons. Classification (NCBI taxonomy): domain Eukaryota; kingdom Metazoa; phylum Arthropoda; class Insecta; order Orthoptera; family Acrididae; genus Schistocerca; species Schistocerca piceifrons. The sequence goes on along the minus strand of NC_060143.1, from coordinate 485,734,150 downwards.
CTCTTAACAATAATTGTTAGCCTCGGCGGCATTCTAAAATTATCAAAATAAACGATAAAAACTGGCCAGGTGCAGGTAGGACTCACGCACTGAACTTTCAGTACAACATTAATTATATATGCAGACTGTTCACGCATTCTGGGAATCGATGATCTCGACAATTTTTGCCTGTTACCGGCATTGATACTGCCAACGTATCTTTTCCAGGAATTCCATGGCTTCTGAGAATATTTAATTTCTAATCTTAAGTCGAATAACAAATAACAAAATAAATGTTTTTCGTGTAATATCATTACAAATTAAGAAGTACCGAATTTTTTCCTTTGTTTGTACCGTTAAACCTTGCTTCTGGGGAAATTTCATGATTTTAGGTCAACGGGAAGTACCTTGCAGGTTTTGTTGAGTGAGTTTGCGAGTATCAAAACTTGTAACATAAATTACCTTTTGCTTGCACTGATTTAGAGGCTCCACTTTTTTGACACCACCAAGAAACTGTAGACTATATATGACATAAGTTTCAGCTTCATACATCTACCAGTATCCGAAAATAGGGTTCTGAGGAATTAACAGACAGGCAGATAACGAATTGATATGATAAGGGTTCTGTTATTACCGACTGAGGTAAGGAACCCTAAAAATCCGCCGGTCGAGGTGGCCGTGCGGTTCAAGGCGCTGCAGTCTGGAACCGCAAGACCGCTACGGTCGCAGGTTCGAATCCTGCCTCGGGCATGGATGTTTGTGATGTCCTTAGGTTAGTTAGGTTTAACTAGTTCTAAGTTCTAGGGGACTAATGACCTCAGCAGTTGAGTCCCATAGTGCTCAGAGCCATTTGAACCTAAAAAGCCACAGTAGACAGTTTATCAGATGCCACAATCAAATTGATAATTTAAGTTTTTAAATACTAAAATAAACATCTTAAGTCAGACACACACTAGGTTGTTTTATAATAAGAGCATCATCTTAGCAATATTTAGAATTGAAAAGTACCTGACAGTATTAATCATGGCTGAAAAACGAGAAACAAATACACTTGGTCATTAAACAGATATTGTTCGCTCATTTCATTCAGCTTAGGTTAGGAATTCTAGAACACACACACACACACACACACACACACACACACACACACACACACACACACGCACAGAGAGAGAGAGAGAGAGAGAGAGAGAGAGAGAGAGAGAGAGAACCATGGCGTCACCGATCAGCTGTGCCGCGCCTGAACTTCACACTATGGGACCTCAAGCATCGGCGGAGTTATTCACCAGACACCTCCCTCGGCTGTGCGGACACGTGCGGGCTGGGAGGCCAAATGTAGGTACTTTGGCATCCATGCCACTCTGCACTTCAGTTGGAGAAGATAGGGGCGTGGGGAGGGGGGGTGAGAGTGCTCTGTCTGAGTGACACAATCGATAATCGACAGCACACCGTGTGCAGTATATATTTATAAAACTGTATTCTTTGATTATAGTTTCGGTTGGCATTCGCTGATGGTTCACACGTGACTTTGTATCGGTCGCAAAAAAAAAAAAAAAAAAAAAAAAAAAGCTTTACAACGTGCATGTATGCCTTATTTATGTGGTACGAGTGTTTCTACATTAGCACACACGATTCACTGAAACGTAGACTTTGAACATGAAAGGTTTAACTTGAACTCACGTAACGGAAAAAATCGGCTTCGCTGTGATTAATATGATCAACTGCAGCCCCTGAATAGCAGTTAATACGATTTGTTACCTGTGGTAGTAGTAGTCACTGTTATTTTCACTGAACATCGTACACTGACAGAAAGATAGTTTTATATGTGTTTCTGGAATGCTTTTGTTTAATCCTGAATATATTAGATTACCTTGCTCCAAGATTAACGCACATAAGAGTGAAATACCATTAAATTTAGTCCACTGAACGGAAGAAAGTTATTCATTCACTGCTTATGAAATAAATGAAAATATGTAAGAACCGAACTTATTTAATTGCTGTTGTCCTTCATAGATATGATAAAGACCTTTACTTTACAAAACTAAGGCACTTATCTCAGGTAGTAGCATCCTGTGAAATTCTTCATTTAACGAACACTTGTTATTAAGTAACTTGAGTATTTTAGTCACTATAACGAGCAGTGTCATGCCTCCACAGCCGTTGTTAACTAATTCTGTTAACTGCAGCAATTTAGACATCTAGCCCCATCCTGCAGGTAAGATTCCACATAAGAAACTGTTTCGTATGTAAAGTTTATCAACAGCCAGACTAGGCCACTTACTGATATCCATTTAATCATTCCAACAACTAGCTGTTAAATGTCCGCAGCTCGTGGTCGTGAGGTAGCGTTCTCGCTTCCCACGCCCGGGTTCCCGGGTTCGATTCCCGGCGGGGTCAGGGATTTTCTCTGCCTCGCGATGACTGGGTGTTGTGTGATGTCCTTAGGTTAGTTAGGTTTAGGTAGTTCTAAGTTCTAGGGGACTGATGACCATAGATGTGAAGTCCCATAGAGCTCAGAGCCAGCCATTTAGCTGTTAAATCACAGTAGAATATTTGGACAACATTATACGTCATGACGTACTTTTACAATATACTTGGTAGCGCTAGTGAAGCGTTTTATATTATTGTAAGTCGGAGGCTTTCTTCATACACTGTGTCCATGATGGCTCACTGTACACTCTCACAAGGAATTCGCAAAAAATTCGGGCCACGAAGCCGGTTGAAGTTCAACGGCACTTCCCGGAACATTGTAACAATTTTTTCCCTCTTTTTTACCAGCCTCTTCATCTCAGAGTAGCACACCAACCACCATCCTCAATTATTTGGTGGATGTATTCCAATCTCTGTCTTCCTCTACAGTTTTTACACTCTACAGCTCCCTCTAGTACCATGGAAGTTATTCGCTGATATGGAAACAGATGTCTTTCTTCTTGTCAGTGTTTTCTATATGTTCCCTTCTGATTCAGAGCAGAACCTCCTCATTCCTTACCTTACACTCTCAGAAATTTCTTACTCAAAATAAGCCGTATGTTTGATACTAGTAGACTTCTCTAGGCGTGGAATACCTTTTCTGGCTGTACTAGTCGGCTATTTATGTCCGGCTTGCTCCGTCCGTCATGGGTTATTTTGCTACCTAGGAAGCAGAATTCCCTAACTTCATCTGGTTCGTAATCACCAATCCTGATGTTACGTTTCTTACTGTTCTCATTTCTGATACATCTCATTACTTTCGTGTTTCTTCCAGTTACTCTCAATCCATATTCTGCACTCACTAGACAGTTCATTGCATTCATCAGGTCCTGTAATCCATCTTCACTTTCACTGAGGACAGCCATACCATCAAAGAATCTTATCATTGATATCTTCTCACCTTGATTTTTTTTTTCCTCCTGCTTAGCTGGGTGGCAACGTGCTTGCCTCCCTTGCAGCGGGCCCGGCCGGGTTGGAGATTTTCTCTGCTCGCGGACTTGGTGTTGTGTTGTCCACATTATCCTTCCATTCCCATCACCAGCGCGGAAATCGCCCAATGTGGCGTCGACTGAAATAAGACTTGCATTTGGCGGCCTCACTTCCCCGAATGGGGCCTCTCGGCCAACGATTCCATTCGCTCATTTCAATTTTACCTTGAATTTTAATTCCACTCTTGATCTTCTTTCTTATTTCCATCACTGCCTCCTTAAAGTACATACTGAACAGTGGGGCGAAAGACTACATCCTTGTCTTACGCCCTTTTTAATCTTAGCATTTCGGTCTAATTCTTCCACTCTTATTATTTCCTCCTGGCTCTTGTACATGTTGCATATTACCCGTCTCTCCCTATAGCTGATCCCTATTTTCCTCAGAATTTCGAACATCTTGCCGCATTTAACACTGTCCAAAGCTTTTTCCCGGTCGACAAATCCTTTGAATGTGTACTCATTTTTCTTTAGTCTTGCTTCCATTATCAGCTACATCGTCAGAGTGGCCTATCTGATGCCTTTACCTTTCCTAAAGCCAAACTGACCGTCGGGCAACAGATCCTCAATTTTCTTTCCATCCTTCTGTATACTATTCTTGTCAGTAACTTGCACGCACGATCTGTTAAGCTGATTGAGCGATATTTCTCGCACTTGCGATCTCTTGCAGTCTTCCGAAATGTGTAGATGATATTTTTCCGGAAGTCGGATGGTATATCGCTAGACTCATTCATTCTACACACCGAACTGAATGGTCGTTTTGTTGCCACTTCCCCCAGTGATTTCAGAAATTCGATGGAATTTTATCTGTCTCTTCTGCCTTATTTGATCTTAAATTCTCCAAAGCTATTTTAATTTCTGATTCTAACAGATGATTCCGTATCTCTTCGCTGTCGACCCCTGTTTCTTCTTCGATCACATCAGACAAATCTTCCCTCTCATAGAGGGCTTCAATGTATTCTTTCCACCTATCTGCTCTCTTCTCTTATTTTTTATTACTATTGTTTTGTTCTTGAACGTACTGGATATTACGCGCCTGTCTCTATAACTTACTGTTGTTATTCTTAGAATTTCAAACATATTGCACCATTTTACATTGTCGAGCACTTTTTGTAGATCTACACATTTTTTGAACGTGTCTTTATTGCAATTCAGTCCTGCTATCCACATCAAACGCGTCTTCAGAACTGCCTCTCTGGCGCCTTTATCTTTCTTACATGCAAACCGATGATCTAAAAGATCGTCGATTGTCGTTTCTCTTCTACTGTATGTTATTTATGTCAGCTACTTGGATGCATGAACTATTAAACTGACTGTGCGATGATTCTCACACTTATCTGCCCTCGCTATCTTCGTGCTGGGGCGGATGATATTTTTCAGAAAGTCTGAAGGTACACCTCCAGACACATACATCTAACAAATGAACTCGAATCATAGTTTGTTTGTCGCTTCCCACAATAACTTTAGATTTTATGAAGGAATGTTATCTATGCCTTCTGCCTTGTTTGATCGCAAGTCTTCCAAGTATCCTTTAAACTCTGATCTTATACTGGATCCTCCATGTCATCCATATCGACTCCATTTTCTTCCGTTATCATGTCACCAAACTCTTGCTCATTATCGTAAAGGCCCTCACTGTACTCTTGAAAGGAGGTTGCCTAATCCCACTTTCATTACTTTTTCGTGTGACATTGTTTGATAACTTCGTTTACCTGTGCCACGGATGGTTTTTCTGTGTACTGCTGTCCCTTGGAAAGAGAATAAGCATGGTGCAACAATACTTATTTTTTGAAATGACCAGTATCCAATCCTTATCCAATCAATGTCCAAGAATGATCTCTTCAAGCATAAATGTGTGGGTGTATGAAATCAGATCTGCCGGTAAGAGACACTTTAAGTTTCTTGCCGCTCAGACGGTGTTTACCAACGTTGATAGTATTCTCCAAAGAAGTCTGACAAAGCTGTTTCTTTCCGAGTCAGAACGTTCACCACGTTTTCTCTTCGAACGCTTGGCCACGAGATCCTCCCCATTCCCGAGGAAGAACGGCTTTTCGCGGCAACCGCCACTGGATAGCTTTTTTAATGGCGCTTTGGGATCCGCTGCCGAGCTAGTAATCCTGAAGGTTCCTTGGATATCTGTTTCGGTTAGTAACGGCAGATGCTCGTCTTTTGTTAGGATATCACTTAATTAATTTTATTGAATACTTTCGTGTTCCTGATTTCGAATTGTTAATTTTTATTTAATTTTCGCGAGTAATGTCTGAACTTTAGTTGTTGCTCTGTTCATATCAGTATCAACCATGTGGCACCAGCAGTAGGGTTTTTTTCATTAAGATTCTTTTTGCATTTATTTAAAAGTAGTTTTTCTTCAATTTTTCAGTATAATGGTGTTGTGACATAATTTATTTCAACATGGCAGACCGATACTTTGTATGATGAGACTCGTGTAGAAAAGTAAAGTAAAATTTGTAACTGCCTAGTGAAACTAATCACTTACAGCAGTCTCCCCACAGCTTACTCACAGGATTTGTAGTTGCTTCTCTGTTTCTGGCGCAGGAACCTTGGTATGGTCCACATACATGTTGAAGCGAAGATACAGTGATCGCAGACTTTCCTACAGGATAAGGGATTCTAGCAGAATTAACTCCAATTTGCATAATTTTTTTTAAAAATATGATGGTAGTTACGGAATTTATTGATCTTATTTGCGCCGCGCGGGATTAGCCGAGCGGTCTATTGCGCTGCAGTCATGGACTGTGCGGCTGGTCCCGGCGGAGGTTCGAGTCCTCCCTCGGGCATGGGTGTGTGTGTGTGTTTGTCCTTAGGATAATTTAGGTTAAGTAGTGTGTAAGCTTAGGGACTGATGACCTTATCAGTTAAGTCCCACAAGATTTCACACACATTTGAACATTTTTTTATCTTATTTGCAATGATCTGACATCAACTTCATTCACTCCGTAGTTCTGTGTTTTTCACCTGTGTGGTAGCGAAGAAAGAACTATCTCTTTGAGTCACTAGGTTAGGTGTGGTTATTCTAAAGTCAGCGCAGAATTATTTTCCACTTCGCGTGGCTTCCCAGTTTTTATGTCCTTGCCTCTGAAATCACTCACGGAGGTTTTCCCCTGTAATTTTACGCAAGCAAAGGTATCACGAAAATGATGGACTGTAAAAGTTTTCATCGGTTTGAGCTAGTTCGTTTGTTTCACGCAAGTTGTTCATCATTAGCTTCTATCACGTTTTAATCAGAGTTACTTACTAAATATTTGCCCTCAGTATGCAGTTCCGTATGCGCTCCCGCATCCCATAGTACTTGCTCTGAAAAATAAAAAAAAGGAACAAAGTCCTTTTACATTAAAAATAACATATAATCAGATTTCTTTGGTGTTTATGCAACGTGAACTACATTTCCGTGTAGTCGGACTATATTACGATACCAACTTTTGCACAATAAAAGTCAAAGTTTTTGTAAATCGTCCCGAACAGTCGACACTGGATGCGCAGTGGACAAGAGTCGGACAAAATTTACGTAAATTATTTGCTTCCTGTGTTCATTACGGTAGGGCATGTATCAAAGTCCGTGGTCACACGGCAACAAGCGTAACTACTCAAGGATACTAATAAGCTGTCTTAGGGATTAATTACAAATATAAACTAAAGTCTTAGTACGAGTGCGCTCTTTCCACCTATCCGCTATCTTCTCTGAACGGAGAATCTTCTTTTTGAAGCCCTCGCATTAATTTCTCGGAAGTTTGTTTTGACTTCCCTATATGCTAAATCATTCCATCCGAAGACCATTTCATTTACAGTCCTTCGCACTTTCCCTGCAGCTATTTTTCATTTGGCTTCTCTGCACCTGATATTCACATATGTTGGACAGGAAGTAGTGACAACATTGTTGTAATTCATACTAGACTTCACTGACAGACGTTTACCGCATTACAAGCCCTCTTGACCACCTCTCCTCACGCAGATGGAAGGCGCTGTATACCGACAGCGCTTCCATCAGAGCCGAGTCTTCATTTGCGTGGCCATATTATCCGTAGTTGCTTTACAGTTCCTGAGGCTATTTTTATTTCATCGTTAGAACTACAAGAAACTCGTATTTTTCCCACAAAACGCGTCCCGCTTCATTGAGGTAAAACATCTCCAGTGGCCTTTAGTTAAAGATATTTATGATTTGATTTAATGTCTAAAGACATTTTTTTAACAATTTGTTGGTTTTTGCTTCCGGTAATATCGGCTTGGTTTCTCGCCTACATTAAGATATGCTTTATCTTAGCACGTCATTGGTTCCTTTCTGCATTATACATTGATACGTGTAGTCTAATTTTCCGTTGCTTTGCAGAGCTGTACATTATTTATAAACTTAATACAGTACACATTTTCGTACACCACTGTTTACTGTTTATGTATATACTTCTAAGTGTGTATTGTGTTTTGTAGCTTTGCCAACATTGCCAGCAGTTTGTTTTTGATCTGCACTTTTTTGTGGTTAATTATATATGTGTTATTTCATTTAGTTATGTTGCTGTGTATTCATATACTGTGTAAGAGAAATCAAGGATTAATGATCGAGTGGTTCTTTTACCGTGGTAAAAAGGTGGGGGAGGGACAAGCAGAGATGAATGGACGTAAATGCATAGTAGTGTGATGGAGAGTGAGTTGGGTGGAAAGATGAGGAACATGACGTGAAATGACACTGAAAATAGAATACAGCAACTACAAAAGACATAAATATTGCACGCAAAAACTTTAGTTTCACAATAAAAGAAGAACAAGATAACACACTCAATTTTCTAGACATAAACATAAGGAAAGAAATGACAAACACATATTTGACATATTCAGGAAACCCCCAACAAGTGACACTATCTTAAATGCCAAGCCACCTGCAAAATCAGAAACAGGCTGCAATCAGATACATGTTAAACAGACTGAATAGAGTCCCCCTAAACACTTCTGAACATCAAAAAGAGCTGGCCATTACAAAACAAACAGCATTAAAATGGGCAAAAGAATAAGGATAAACAAACTGAACAGAAAAATAAAGAGACAAATAATGAAAAAACTAATCCCAACATAACAACACATACTACCAGCGCTACGACAAAAAATGGCATAAATGACCTACCATAACAAATGTTCACATAAAATAGGTAATATATTCAAAAACCGACCATAAACATTGTTTACAAAGCAAATAACTCAATCCAAACTGCATCCCAAAACTGAAATCAAAAACAGACAGATAACAGTTCAGTTACAGGGACAGTGAAAAATATGCATTGGAATGACTGGTATGACATTCGACACAAGATATAATGAACACATCAGAACACTGAAATACGGTACAAATCACTCTTCATATGCAGATCATCTAAACCAGGAACACCACAGACCAAGCAACATTGTAAAAGATATGAACATCGTAAGGAACAGTACAGACAGACACCTCCTCCCTTTCCAAGGTTTCCATATACACAGAGCATTAACACAAAATAAATAGCTGCTCAGTGACCAAATAAATATTGGGAATGAGACACTACATAGAAGAATTGAAAAAAAAAAAACGCATGAAAAAGAAAAGAGCCTTTCCATCCTTCTCCCTCTCCCACCCATCCCCCCCCCCCCTCCAATTACATTTCATGTCTTTTCCTCACCTATTCCTCCAACTCATACCTCACTTTGCATCACACTACCCCACACTACTATGCGTTTACGTTGAGTCATCTTTGTTTCTCCCTCCGCCACCTACTCACAAAAAAAAGAAATATTAAAAACTCTTCCACTATTTCTTCATTACTCTTACACAGTATGTAAGTATTCAGCAACATAATTAAACAGAATAGCACACATATAATTAACTACAAAAAAGTATAGGTCACAGGCAAATTAGTGGCAATGTTGGCAGCACTTCAAAAACCAAACGAACAGTAAACGGTGATATACGAAGAAGTGTTCAGATCGTTCAAATGGCTCTAAGCAATATGGGACTTAACATCTGAGGTCATAACTCCCCTAGACTTAGAAATACTTAAACCTAACTAACTAAGGAGACCACACACATCCATGCACGAGGCAGGATTCGAACCTGCGACCGTAGTAGCAGCGCGGTTCCTGACCGAACCGCCTAGAATCGCTCGGCCACAGCGGCCGGCACGAAGAAGTGTGCTGTGTGAAACGCAAAAAACGCGTAGTATTGCAAAGTAGCGGAAAATTTAACTGCAAGTATCATAGTCTAGTGAAGAAAGAAACCAAAGACATCCTAGCAGACGGCATTTCCTGATGTAAGCGAGAAACCAAGCAGTAAAAACTAACAAACTGTTAACAAACCATTTTTCGATCTTAAAAAACAAATGAAATTGAAATATCTTCAATTACAGACCACTGATAATGCTTTACCTCAATAAAGTGGAACGCGCTTCATGAGAAAAATATGCATTTTATTTTAGTTGTAACGACGGAAGAAAAATACCCTCAGGAATCCCTGTCATTGTCTCGCAATGGCCGCCCTATGGCACAGGTGCTACGAAGATATTCATTTTGGCAACCAAGTAGTAATCGCACGGACTCATATCGAGTTAATACGGTGGATGTCCCAGTACTTCCTACCCCCACGTACGCAGGAGCTTCTGCGCGGGGTTCGCTATGTGGCATCGAGTGTTGTCTTGAAGGATGATGGGATGCAGTACCAGAAAGTACCACCACTTTCTTCTCAGTGCGGCACGAAGGTGATGTCACAAGAAACTGCAGTAATAGGCTGCAGTCACTGTCTGCCACTGCAGTACAAAGTGATGCAGGACTGAGCCATCGATATCATCAGCCACAATAACCATCACTTTGGCACCAGCTCGTTCAGGGCGCACGTTCTGTGGGCGAGGAGAACCAGGGCGTTTTCATTATTGGACTGCCGTTTTACTCGTCGTTCGTAGGGCCAAACTCAGGTTTCGTTCTTAGTGAGGATCCTTCCAAGGAGGCCCTCATCCTCCCTTCTGAAGCGATTTCTCTCCAAGGGGGTAACGACGCCACTGTTGCATCCGCCCATTGCATATGGTATCCACCGTGCTGCAATTCGTGGAACCCAAGAGCATCATGCAAATTCTGGATCCCTGGTTTTTAGTACCCGCCTACTTCTGCAGCTAACTCGCGCAAAGTCCATAGGTGACCCACATCCAGCAGGGAGGGAAGGAACTCAATTGTCAAGTTGTTCATGGAGGGTCATCCCGAGCGCGATGGATCTTGAGTGACGCCCCTGCCATCCCGAAACCATTTCACCCGTCTCCAACCACTTGCCACCTCGCCGAGCGGTTCTAGGCGCTACAGTCTGGAACCGCGCGACCGCTACGGTCGCAGGTTCGGATCCTGCCTCGGGCATGGATGTGTGTGATGTCCTTAGGTTAGTTAGGTTTAAGTAGTTCTAAGTTCTAGGGGACTGATGACCACAGAAGTTACGTCCCATAGTGCTCAGAGCCATTTGAACCATTTTTGAACTTGCCACCTCAATCTTGATCCACGAATGTTGTTAGCGTTTCCTAAACACCCTGTTAGGACGCTTGAACTGGCCTCCCACATTTTCAGACAGTAGACACTGCAACTAATTGAAACACAGCCGTCGCTACACACTGCACTACTTCAACTGATCCTCTGCTATCACCTACAAACAGCGGGCGTGAAAGTGCTACATGTTGCGGCATTGTTGCCATTGCTTTTAATTCAACCCTTGTATTTCATTGATAAGCATATGTAGCAGCCATAGTCTATTGGTAATAGATATCAGCTATTGTTATTGACCTTGGGCGACCATTATGAGGCAGATCTTCAGAGTATTGTGTGTCTCACGATAGTGGTTGAATATTCGAATGACGACGCTGTGGTGTACGCCAAATCGTTGGGCAACATGCAGTGCTGCCATCCTTCTGTTCTTAAAGTGGCAATTTGCTCTGACGCTCAGTTGCAAATAAACCTTCGAAACATGTTGGCACACTGTCCAGCGCTCATAAACCACGCAGTCCCGTTCACAGCTGGAGACACAGTACACCATACTGAACTGTGCTGAGAGTGCGAGTTATTTTTGCTTTTGTTACACTGTCTGCAGTACTCGAAAATTTTCTGAGATCAGAGGAATATGAGACAACAGGTTTCCGTCCATAAATACACAAATAACGTAAGTCACAAGGATGGAGCTTAAGTTTTGTTAGCTAGTTTGTACTGTAACTCCCGTACTCAACTGAAATGGTCAGTGAAACCATCTGGCCATCCGAAAAGCACCAAAACATGTGGTCATTGAAGTGTATGAACATCAGCTCTGCTCTAGACATGGCAACAAGTGAGACTAAAGCTGTAGCTCTTGCACAGTTATGGACCATGTGCCTTCCCTGCAGGTATAAAAGACGTGGCGGCGTCTATCTAGTTACAGTAGACTCAGGTTCTGTTGGTGGTAAACAGCACTTTATCGACACTGTCTTGTCTATTTGGAACATTTTGGAATATTGTGTTGCAGAAGAACTCTTCGCGAAAGGTAACAGGACGCACATACATGCATATTTGAAATTAGCTGAGAGTAAATTGTTGGTCGAAGTACGGTCCGGTATAGAATTTATGTTTGTTTCTATAGATGGTGTGTTCGATGTACAGAAATGTAAAAGTAGGAAAAATGCATTAACAATAAGCTTTATATAGAACGTGACCGTTCCCTTCCGTTTACAAAACGTCATATACACTCTATTACGTACAATATATGTTACATATTTCACTTCAGATTGAACGACATCATTCTTAGCAGGTTCGTCTCCTGCAATTTCTACACCAATATAAAATGGATTAATGCCTTGAAATAACTTATTCTTACATTTACACTGGTTTTCTAAATCTACCCATGACTTGACCTTTCCAATTTCTGCGCTACATTCTGGTTTGGAATAAGTAACAAATTTAAAGGCATTACGCCTACCATATTTCCTCCATGGTACTCCGGATGACCTGTCCGGTTTCAAACTAAAGGGTCCAAGTTTATTGGTACAAGCTAACACAGCTTGATGCTTACGAAGGGTAGGCCTACTAAAACTATCACGATCTCGCCAGTTGGTTTTTAGTGTACCAATCGTGAAATATTGCAGTTGTATTGTGGGATCTATGTTTTCCACTGAAGCATAACATTAACAGAAGAATATCAACTGCCTGACATAAAAGTGAAGCTTGCAGAAGGACAGGAAGATACTCAATGGAACTTCTCAGTTAGAGAGGGTATGTGACTTCGTTTCAGTTATTACAAAATCGAGTCAAATTTACAAAGAGAATGACAGTAAGATCCCACTTATCAATATGACTTTGTACATTCACCAACCTGGATACATACTCTGACTCGGCTGGGACGGGTGCCATACAGACATGAGATTACTTTCCTGGAGAAAGATGGCACTCAACTACGGTCGCTGGCTCTTGATATCCTGGATAGTGGTCCCGGGACACAGCTGACGTCCTAGCTCTTCTCATGTTCTATTGGGAACAGAAGTGAGGAGCTGAATGGCCACAGGAATAACCACCCTTGTGCTAGTCAGGCATTGTCGGCTAGAACTTAGACGACGTGTATGCCAGCCATCACGCTCCAATAAAGTCCAACAACGAGTCACTGTCACATACGGATGCCCCACAGATTTGGATATTTCACGATTCGGCCAGCTGGCCAAATGCAGACCCTCAATGAGGCAATTTTCAGACTCTGTCACTGCTGATACAGCTGCCTCTCCGAGCCCTTCACAGTCATCTGACACTGCCATCGCCATCTGTAAACCATACTAGACGCAGTAGCAAAATTGTTCACAAACAACAATAATGCACTCAGGTCGCCATTGTACCTGTCATAAAGAATTGCAACTCTAATCTCTTATCTGCTCATGGTGTGTGTTAGTTTGACATCTGACCATGTCTCCTTTGTGTTTCACTATTTTGCCGGGTACTGTGTATAGCGATTATCTTAGAATTCTTTTCCATTAGTGGATAGTCTATAATTTCGCTGTAAGTTATTGTCGACAATAACTAATAAAAAGTGACAGTTTGGTCTTCATATGATGCATTTGTGCAAAATTATGATTTCACCTAGAAGTTACTCATTTGGTAACAATTTAGTAATAGTTATTTTAATGAACTTAGTTCTTAAGAACAACTTTTGCGTAGCTGTAAGTGACCACAGAATATTATCACGAAATATTTTGAAACAAAAAATACGCTTCGATAAAGCGATTTTTAATCTACCAGCCAAACCTACACTAACATCATTTAATTACAGATGAAAAGCTACCAGTATACAGTAAAGTAAACATGGTTCTACACAACCAAACAATGTACAAAAAATTAATTAAATATAATATATATATATATATATATATATATATATATGTGTGTGTGTGTGTGTGTGTGTGTGTGTGTGTGTGTATATGTTTACTGTATACTGGTAGCTTTTCATCTGTAATTATATATATATATATATATATATATATATATATATATATATATATATATATATATATATATATATATATTAAGAATAAGCAAACCGGAAGCTCTAATTTCGTCAGCAAAATGTTGCAGCTTCAAAACCAAATGATAAATAATGACAATCTGTAGTTACAGACAGTTAAATGATCCATTACATACTGCAGTATACCCACTATTCATTTTTTCGTAGTCTCTGTCTTTTATTAGCTCTTGAAATCCATAAAGCAGTGACGCTGGTCCATATATCACTCATCTACATAATGTGAATAACCACCCTCTGGTCTAGACATCAGTGGATGGTATCCACAGTTCCTGCTCTGTGCCGTTGTTTCCACATGTCATCACTGGAGTATGGTCCGAAGGTGGTCCCTATAGGGTCAAAACCGGTCAGCAGTTAAGAACAAAAGTGTCTTTGTGCCATCAAAACTGTTCTATATAACATTTATCCCTGAAGCTACGAAAATCAGTGTTTTACTTCTCGGTTATAAATAAAGAAATGTGTGTTATGGGATGCAAGTATCTATGGGAATACCACTATAACAAAAGGCAGGAATAATAAAGACCTCCGGCTCCAGCTTGCAGAATCGCTTTTTCATCAGAAGCACATTCGCAAAAGACAGTGCTCCTTATGGCCTTAATTAACGTGAGAAAAATTAGAACGTGTTGCAGTTTGTGAACTAAATCGGTGAAAGTATTTAACAGTGACCACAATAAACCAGCTTTCCTAGAATTGCATAGAAAAAGAAACGGCCTAATATATGTTTGTAAAAGTATTTTTGTTTCTGAGTACCACGCAAACTAACCGCAACTGATGAAACGCTTAAATGCAATTCCATGTCCAGGAATATCCGTTTTAGAGAGTTCAGTACCAACTGTAAAACTGGCGCTAATAACTATAGAACCGCTAATCTGATTTGTCTCTTTTTGTTCTTTCAGCTCTCTGTACGAAATGAAATCAAACCCATTGGAATACTTTAACTATGCAAAGAATGCAGCATGTAAAAACGGAGCACTAAATCTTTTATTGTTTGTAGATTTACGCATGAGCAATGGGATTAACGACATACAAATTCCATTAAAGAAAAGCAAGAACACAGAAAAAAACTGTGCAGTCTGCGCGAGCAAGGCAGTGGGCGCTAAGCTAGTCAACAAATATACACTGATCCATCTAACCACGTAGCAATCATGTTGTTGAACGCATATATGAAAGTACTGCTCAGACTTTAGGAACTGCTGTTCTGATTTCCCAGTGATAATAGCTGCACACACAGATCATTACTGCAGAGCGTTTTGTACATAGTCTGTTGTCGGTTTTCACTAAAATTGTAAGTCAAAACTTTGTTGATGTTCGTAGATAGATCCTTCGTTAGTAGGACTTGATTCATTATAAAGAAGAAGTTGGTTCAGGCTACTGATTACATGGATATGTAAGTCTTAATAATTTCTCACTCTTCTGTCCTTTGTTTTTTTTTAATTATTAAGACTTTAAAAAATATTTTATGTTTACTTTGTAATCTTATTTTACCAAACATTATTTTATGACTGACTATCTGTTTTAGAATGTTTACTTATATGCTTTCAGCCTGCATATTGCTGTTCACATCCTTTTTTTACGGCTCATAGTATTATAATTTTAAATTCCTTCCATTTTTTATTATTTTTATTTGTTTATAAGACTGGGATACAACTTAAGGAATACCAATGCCTTTTAAAAATTGTCACATGTAGTAAAAAAATGCAATCTACATACGAACTTCATAGACAATATTTCATAAATATGGACAACTACTTCGTATCGTATTTGTGCAGCATGTAGTGTACATGTCAGCTAAAGATTACTGCAGCCTACTCATTGAAAATCGTTTCATTAAAGACATGTTGCTGCACAATAATACATCGTCTGACGTGACAGTCTTCGCCATTCCACTTTTGCAACAACTTCGTTAGAAAGAAGCCTGCTGTCACATCTTTGCACAGGCGTTTTTCCTCACCATGGCAACCACTAGTTCGCCTATCGACTTTACAACTACTGCAGTGGAAAGAAGCTTGCTGCCTCATCTTTGGGACGGAATCCTACTTCACCATGGCAACCAGTGGTTCCAAATGGTTCACTAACAGGCCTTGAGAGGGAAACCCATGTACTGCCAAACCGAAGTTCAGTTGTCCCACTTATTTAAATATTTTTAACGCTTCTTAATTGACAATAGCTGATTAATAAGCTAAGTTTAGAGTGTGTTTATTTTTATTTCTTCACAATGTTCTTTTAACTAAGAAATTTTACATTGTTATTCGACTTATAACTCATTCGTTAGTAATGACATCATGCCGTCAGTAAGACGTGCACTGGTTTCTCCGGTAGTGATTCTCCAGCTGAAAGAGGTTCCTACTCAATGGTAATTCATCGTTTTACAGCTTTATAACTTTATGTATTTTCTTTACGTATGTAGCCCTCTAATTAAAGCTTTGTATACTATTTGTAGGTATCAAGATGACCACACCAGTGGTCGAAACCGGTCGCATTAATAAATACAAATCGTGATCAAGACTGTATTTAATAGTAAAGAAAAAAAAAGGTCCACTTTAAATTTAGAGCACCAACAAGATGTATTGACGATGCCATCGTTGCGATGTAATAAATTAAAAAGGTATGTGCATTTCAATGAAGTCGTGCTGTACTATAGCACCTGCAACGAGGAAAAAATTGAATGTTCTCGCAGCATGGATATGGTCGACCATTTCATGTAGACACGCACACAAGCTGGTTTGGTTAAATAGCCTCTAGCTCATATTCATATATTTCCGGCAGTGTGCATCGTCTTTACACGAAATTACGTCATTACTCTTCTGAACTATATTTAGTGGCAGATGTAAACGATATGCCGGCCGCGGTGGTCTCGCGGTTCTAGGCGCGCAGTCCGGAACCGTGCGACTGCTACGGTCGCAGGTTCGAATCCTGCCTCGGGCATGGATGTGTGTGATGTCCTTAGATTAGTTAGGTTTAAGTAGTTCTAAGTTCTAGGGGACTGATGACCACAGCAGTTGAGTCCCATAGTGCTCAGAGCCATTTTCTGTAAACGATATTGACATTGTAATCTATGAAGAATCAGTGGACAATTCCACTATGCACTGGTATTAGAAATCAAGTCTCTGTGTCTTGTGGAGACCATATGTATGAATTTGCATAGACATGACAGTTTCGGAGAGATTAAGGCCTCAATATGATTCCAGTCAATCCTTAGGACTATTGATGGCAGTTTACATTTCCACTTTGTTGTATGTAAAAAGTTTCTGAACTCTGGAAGCAAAAGGCTTTCGCTATGAATGCAGTCAAGTTCAGCGTTCAGTTCAAATAAGTGCGTAGTTTGACATCGACCTCTGTCTAGTAGTGAAATTGTAAATCCGATCAGAATTTGTTCCTGATGGCAGGTATCACGTAAAAGCTAAGTTTAATACTGTGTATTACAGGTTAAGCAGCTCAAATGTACTATCACTTGTAAAAATATCCGTTATGCGTTCCTAAATGAACAGATAGATTTTACTACAGCTCATAAATTGCGGTAAGTGGAAAATATGTATTCCTTTGGCCAAATAATCGTATATAAAACACTACACAGTTTAGACAGCTATATCAGCGCTTTGTGCGACGTTAATGTCATGCATCGTGCAACAGTTCTTTCTAGACGGTTATTAATACACTTCTCTCTACGGAGCACACAGTCCCCGACGGGACGTACGTTGGAAATACATCATTCCTCATGGAAGAGATATGTACTCGTGAACATATGAGTGATGCTTACAATATTTAGTAGGAGCTGACCAAGTACACAGACCTGATAAATTTGTCTTGCTTTCCGTCATTACTGTGCACGAAAGCAGGTTTTGCGTACCAGTAAAGATGACTTCTGTTAGTTCTGTAGTAATAATGGAAGGTAAAACATGATTTTAGTGCGAAGGAACCCACGATATCTAAAAAAAGTGAAACCGAGACACAGGCAGTTCAAAATAAATGCGACTGGTAACTCAGTAATTTTATGAATATTATTCTTTTTGCAGGATGAGGAAACTGAGTTGATTCGAAGATTGGGTTGTAAAATTTTACGGCAGATGTTCTGAGGGAAATTGTATGTGAGGGAGTTGTACGTTTTTTGTATGCTCGTCGTACACAGGTAAATGTGAGATTTACATTTGAAAGATACCTCCCCATCTAATACTAAAAACACAAGAGATAAGGAAGACAAATTTTCAATAACATCAAATGTTTAAATTATCATTTTCCTCAACTAATGTCATTATGAAGACGCCAGAGCATGCTAATCTCTTCAGAAGGTTGTTCTTGTTGTCTCTTATTAGATCCGAACTATGGAGTTCCTTGAGTTTTATGAGAATGAGAATGGCACGAAAAAAAAAATCATATCATTATGTATTAGATTAATACAAGCTACTTTCACCACTGATTAACGCAATTAAAATTGCATTACGCTCAGTTTGTATATTGAGTAAACTCCACAAATTATTAGACCGTAGGATGCTGCCGATCCAATATTTGCGTCGAGAAATTACACTGCATCAGAAATATAAAGTGTGTAAAGCATCTGAAGCTCCTGTACATTGCTTTCCATTGTACTCTCGCAGTATTGTTCTCAGCGCCGCAAATGCATCATATGCTATATAACCGGACGTCTCACATTATACGACTGCAATCGAAGCCTTAAAAGCATACATGTATCCAGTTCAAACCAGTTTGATTTCAGAATTATTTAATCATCCCTAATAGAATTTATTGGTGTGTTCTGCAGGAGACATTAATCGAGAAGTACTATTCATAGACATATTAAAGGTCTCTGACAAAATGGCCGTAGAATTCTACCACATTAGCTAAAAGCACTGGGGGCGTGATGAATGTTGAATCAAAACCAGAGAAACATGGTTTAATCTGCAAAAACCCTACAGACTTCAAGGAAAACTAATCTTTTGCGAAATCACATTAGGTACAAAGTACACTACTGGCCATTAAAATTGCTACACCAAGCAGAAATGCAGATGATAAACGGGCAATCATTGGACAGATACATTATACTAGAACTGACATGTGATTACATTTTCACGCAATTTGGGTGCATAAATCCTGAGAAAATAGTACCCAGAACAACCACCTCTGGCCCTAATAACGGCCTTAATACGCCTGGGCATTGAGTCAAACGCAGCTTGGATGGCGTGTACAGGTACAGCTGCCCATGCAGCTTCAACACGATACCACAGTTCATCAAGAGTAGTGACTGGCGTATTGTGACGAGCCAGTTGCTCGGCCACCATTGACCAGACGTTTTCAATTGGTGAGAGATCTGGAGAATGTGCAGGCCAGGGCAGCAGTCGAACATTTTCTGTATCCAGAAAGGCTCCTTCAAGACATGCAACATGCGGTCGTGCATTATCCTGCTGAAATGTGGGGTTTCGGGAGGATCGAATGAAGGGTAGAGCCACTGGTCGTAACACATCTGAAATGTAACGTCCACTGTTCAAAGTGCCATCAATGCGAACAAGAGGTGACAGAGACGTGTAACCAATGGCACTCCATACCATGACGCCGGTGATATGCCAGTATGGCGATGACGAATACACGCTTCCAATGTGCGTTAACCGCGATGTCGCCAAACACGGATGCGACCATCATGATGCTGTAAACATAACCTGGATTCATCCGAAAAAATGACGTTTTGCCATTCGTGCACCCAGGTTCGTCGTTGAGTACACCGTCGCAGGCGCTCCTGTCTGTGATGCAGCGTCAAAGGTACCCGCAGCCGTGGTCTCCGAGCTGATAGTCCATGCTGCTGCAAACGTCGACGAGCTGTTCGTGCAGATGGTTGTTGTCTTGTAAACGTCCCCATCTGTTGACTCAGCAATCGAGACGTGGCTGCACGATCCGTTACAGCCATGCGGATAAGATGCCTGTCATCTCGACTGCTAGCGATACGAGGCCGTTGGGATCCAGCACGGCGTTCCGTATTAGCCTCCTGAACCTACCGATTCCATATTCTGCTGACAGTCATTGGATCTCGACCAGCGCGAGCAGCAATGTCGCGATACGATAAACCACAATCGCGGTAGGCTACAATCCGATGTTTATCAACGTGGGAAACCTGATGGTACGCTTTTCTCCTCCTTACACGAGGCATCACAACAACGTTTCACCAGGCAACGCCGGTCAACTGCTGTTTGTGTATGAGAAATCGATTGGAAACCTTCCTCATGTCAGCACGTTGTAGGTGTCGCCACCGGCGCCAACCTTGTGCGAATGCTCTGAAAAGCTAATCATTTGCATATCACAGCGTCTTCTTCCTGCCGGTTAAATTTCCCATCTGTAGCACGTCATCTTCGTGGTGTAGCGATTTTAATGGCCAGTAGTACATATGGAGTTAGAAATGTCTCTGAAGTAACTGCTCGGGCAACCTGAAGCACCTGATCAGCACGATGCTTTACGAGGCATTGTCTTATTGGAAAAGGTATGCTCTTGCGTTCCTTTGACCTGTGAAGGTATTCAGCCATTTACAGGGGGACTTAAGCCTAAGACTCCAAACCAGTAGCTACTTTAAATTTTCCGTCTAAAGAAATCACTGCTAGAGAGCAAATAAGGGAGAAATGACAGACACGTTCACACACAGGGATGCAGGGTTATCTAACAGGTAGGGAAGGACAAATACAGTTACACTTAGCTTGGTGTTAATTGATTTATTTATTTCGGCCCAGATACAATAGAACCCTTGAGCCCACGTCTACAGACGACGGGTGGGAGGGGAAGGGGTGGGAGATACAGGAGTCGAAACCACGGTGCATGGTGATGAAGCGTTGTCGTGTAGATGCCTGCGGCCTTCGAGCTGTGTGTGGCATGGTTGGGGGACGAGAGAGCTTGCGTGACAGGCATTCCAGACGGCGTTGGAGCTGCGTGAAGTGGTGGCGCTGCACGCGGGAACTGCCTGAGGCCCGACAGCCGTGGCGAATGACAGAGGCATAGGCAGAGTGCCACTGTAGGTCTTCACGTTTCGGACTCTTGCTATTTTTAATGGGATTATATAAGGAGTTTGTTTTAATTTGAGACAACCAAGTAGGCTGTCTCGAAAACGACGCATCGCATGAAAAAAATCTTCTCAGTTAAAATTCAATATCACTAGACGGGGCATCTGTCTATTCTACAACTGGCCACCTCCTAATCACACCTCCTGGGTGGGCAAGGTCTGTATTTTCAAATGGGACCGCTCCCCACATTTTTGGTGCATATTCGCGTAGTATACTAAAAAAATACGTACGGTTAACCAAACCATTGATTCCGATCGTGGTGTATGGCGCTGTAAACGATAAATATCAAGCGCCCTTGATTTTACAGGATTGTTAAGGCTTTCGTGGCCACTTGTTGACAAACTGCCTATTTGCTTCGTCTGATCATTTTACTGACGTTTCGCCAGCAGGAGTGGCTGGCATTGTCAAGGCTTCACCATCCATTGCCAGTGGTGAACTGGAGTCGAGCTCGCGGCCGCAGACTATATGTGCCTGGCGCGCCAACGTCCGAGGGCTTCTCCGAGGTCATTTCCGGTGCGGTTCTCCTCTTGCTACCTGCGACGGTCGTTCGCTGCAGTACAGGAAGCCAGCATCCGTTTCCCTTAAGGCTTTCCTCTTTCTTGTTGAAGCTGTTCCCATGTTTGAGTATTTCTACAACTTCTCTAAAGAAGCGGTTGTGATAGTGCTTCTCTACAGCCAGAACTTCCGTGTCGACGAATTTAATTACATGGTTGGACTCAGCGCGTGCTCTGCCACGGCCGATTTCTCCACCTGCCCCAAACTGCATTGCAAACGGATCCTGGCTTCCCGTACTGCAGCGAACGACCATCGCAGGTAGCAAGAGGAGGACCGCACCGGAAATGACCTAGGAGAAGCCCTCGGACGTTGGCGCGCCAGGCACATATAGTCTGCGGCCGGAGCTCAGCTCCAGTTCACTACCGGCAATGGAGGGTGAAGCGTTGAAAATGCCAGCCTTTTGTGCTGGCGAAACGTCAGTAAAATCATCTGACGAACGTCGGCCGAGAAACCCGAGACAGAAGCAAATAGGCACTTTTGTCCTTGATTTTGCAAGTAAGAACCGACGCGTTTGATTCTTCATTTCATTTATGATGTAAATGTAAAGCCTTTTGTTCTAACGGTTGATATTTGTTTAGTGCTGCAAATTTGATTGTACGGTACAATATGGTTATCAGTTTCAATGTCTGGTTAGAAACTACTGATAGCCTTATCCTGGAGGTGGCGCTGTGGCTAGCACACTGGACTCGCATTCGGGTGGATGACGGTTCAATCCCGTGTCAGGACATCCTGATTTAGGTTTTCCGTGATTGCCCTAAATCGCTCCAAGTAAATGCCGGGATGGTTCCTTCGAAAGGGCACGGCCGACTTCCTTTCCTAATCCGATGAGACCGATGACCTCGCTGTCTGTTGTCCTTCCCCAAAACAACCCAACCCAACCTTATCCTGGAATAACGACATTCAGGTAACAATTTTCTGTTCCTATCGACATGGTTTAGTTCGGTGGGTCCTCTTGCCTCTCACTATTGGGATGCTTGATTTCGGTGAATGTCCCTGGCAGCTGCGTCTGTCTGTATTGCTTCATGGACATTTAACCTTCTTACAAAGATTGTGGTTTGTATTCCGCTGGTAGCCCCGTAGTACCCAGTCTTCGAGTTACGTTGGTTGTGTGGAAACACAGACCCAAATAGCTGAGTTCGAGGGCGACCACCAAAATCAAGCATTACAATGGTCTGGCGACTCATCACAACAAACCCCGTTAGGGAACAGAAAACTACGTTGCCGTACAAGTAGCTTATTTGCCAGTTATGTCAACATCTAGCCATATAATTTATTATGTAAATTGAAGGTGGTGGGGGAGAAAGGAAAGGAAAAGGAAGGAACTGTTGATGTCACCTGCATCGGGACTGAAGTGGAATCAGCGCCAACGAGTGAAAATGTGGGACGGACCAGGATTCTAATCTGGGATCTGTTGCTTATTAAGCAATTGCACTAACCACTGCGCCATCCGGGCACAGTGTTCATCGCCCTTTTCGCGGACTACCTGGTCACGCCTCCCTACTGACCCACATTCACACCTGGCGTGCCACCTATCCACAGTCCCCATCCATCTTCTCCATGCTAACTACTTTGAGATTCCCTCAGGAGATCGAATACGATTATACAACCACACTGAAGGTGGCGCATACATTGCCCATCAAGGTGAAGCAGTTGTACAAATTATTCATGTCTGTCCTTCCAGACGTACCGTTCAAACCTCAACGAGAATTTCAAATTAACGAGGATAGAGGTCATGGATGGGAACTGTAAATAGGTGGTTTTGCTTGGGAATGTGTTTCAGCTGGGAGATATCCTCAGCTAGTCCATGCAATTACAGTAAAAGCTACCTAGTAAGTAGAAGATCTCAGGTTCGAATCCCCATGCACCACACATTTTCACTCATCGCCGCTGACATCAACAGTTCCTTCGGTTTCCTTCCTTTCTCTCCCATCCTTCCTCAATTTACTTAATACGTATCACAGCTGCATTTTCTGCTGGGTGTCTATTCTTCCGTGCGTGACCAAAAACCAGACACCACACACACACACACACACACACACACACACACACACACACACACACACACACACACACATCATTTTACCAGTACTCTACAATCACATTTGCAAACCTAAAGTAACTATCGAATACAAATATCAACCATTCACAAATATTAAACGAAATGTAGAATCAAATGCGTCGGTTCGTAATTGCAAAAATGGTATGCCTGCTATATTTTTACATTACAGTGCCATTTACCACAAATGCGAAACAAGAGTTCCATAAACCGTACATACGTTTTGGCGTAGAATTTGAATATGTAATAAAAACCGGGGGTTCCCATTTGAAAATACAAATTTGACGTAGCGCCCTCCATCGGTAATGCTGGAATTCGGTACGGTGTTGGCCCACCCTTACCCTTGATGACAGCTTCCACTCTTGCAGGCATACCTTCAGTCAGGTGCTGGAAGGTTTTTGGGGAATGGCAGGAGACCTATCGATGTCGGTCGGTGAGGCCTGGCACGAAGTCCGCGTTCCAAAACAAGCAAAGGTATTCTATGGGATTTAGGTCAGGACTCTGTGCAGGCCAGTCCTTTACAGGGATGTTATTGTCGTGTAGCCACTTCACCACAGGCCGTGTATTATGAACAGGTGCTCGATCGTGTTGAAAGGTGCAATCCCCATCCCCGAATTGCTCTTCAGCAGTGGGAAGCAAGAAGGCGCTTAAAACATCAGTGTAGGCCTTTGCTGTGATAGTGCCACGCAAAACAACAAGGGGTGCAAGCCCACTCCATGAAAAACGCAACCACACCATAACACCACCGCCTCCGAATTTTACTGTTGGCACAACACACTCTGGTAGATGACGTTCACCTGGCATTCGCCATACCTACACCTTGCCATCGGATCGCCACATTGTTGACCGTGATTTGTCACTCCACACTACGTATTTCCATTCTTCAGTCGTCCAATGTTTACACTCCCTCCACTAAGCGAGGTGTAGTTTGGCATTTACCGGCGTGATGTGTGACTTATGAGCATCCGCTCGACCATGAAATCCAAGTTTTCTCAACTCCTGCCTAATTGTCACAGTACTTGCAATGGATCCCGATGCAGTCTGGAATTCCTGTGTGAGGGTTTAGACAGACGTCTGCCTAGTACACATTACGACTGTCTTCAACTGTCAGTGGTCTCTGTCAGTCAACACACGACGTCGGCCTGTACGCTTTTGTGCTGCATGTATCCCTTCACGTTTCTACTTCACTATGATATCGGAAACAGTGGACCTAGGAATGTTTGGGAGCGTGGAAATCTCGCGTACAGAGTTATGACACAAGTGAAACCCAATCACCTGACCACGTTCGAAGTCCGTGAGTCCCGCGGAGTGCCCCATTCTGCTCTCTCACGATGTCTAATGACTACTGAGGACGCTGATACGGAGATCCTGGCAGTAGGTGGCAGCAAAACGCACCTAATTTGAAAAACGTATGTTTTTGGGATTGTCTGGATACTTTTGATCACATAGTGCATGTCTCTTGCACTAATGTTATCTTTTCACCTGGGACATTTTTTTCATTCCATGCGTCGTTTCCGAAATATTTAGTTGTCTCTAAGTTAAAACAGACACCCTGCATATGTACCATGAATATACTAAAATATGCACCCCCCTCCTTACCTCCACACACCTTCCATATGGATGTGTCACACACGCTGCAGCTCCAGCGTGGCAGCGGTAAAATTAAGTAAGGTAACATAGTTCCAGAGTTAACATACAACAAAGATATATCTATTCAAGTGGATATGCCTCTTGGCTCTTGGCATGTGCAATGTCTAGCATCAGCGAAGGCCCCTTGGACTGTAAATATCCTGTGGCACAGATTACGTAAGTAATTTATCTTTGAAACATATGTGTATTTCCTCTCATGTGTAATATGTATTGCACCACGTAATATATAACTAAGTGAGGCATAGCCAGAGTCCTGATATATGTGTTGACGTGTTGGGCTCTTGCTTTTATTAAGGGTACCATCGAAGCTTTCAAGCGTTATCACCTCAGTTGTGTCATCCAGTAGACACGCTGTTATATAAACAGTCTCAGTTACATAACAGATCATTTGCTGAATACTGCTGCGCCATACAGTTCACTGTCTTCACCCCTTACAAACATATTTATGACGTGGAGATTAAGTGTAACATAGCTAATTCTATCGTAACTTACGAATAGTTGTTTGCTGAATCGGCACTTCTCCGTAGTTCTGTAGTCTGTAGTCTGATTTCGCTTTAACGTGTACTGATGTTAATGGATGACCAAAATTGGGTTATCTTAGCTGTGGTTTGTATTGACGACAACAATAAACAAGGAATTACATCTTTGGAAAATATCCTCCTTCAGATATGATCGCCTGCAGAACAATGATATTGTCTGAGACTGTTTGCTCATATTGTGCCTCCACAAGTGCAACTGTTGCTGTCCATAAACCATTGAGTATTTTTCCGAGATGAATGTGTAAATTAAGTCCTGATCGTAAGCTATTTACAATTTGTTCAGAAACCAGATGGCAGTTATAAGAGTCGAGATGCGTGAAAGGGAAGTAGTGGTTGGGAAGGGAGTGAGACAGGGTTGTAGCCTATCCCCGATGTTATTCAAATGGTTCAAATGGCTCTGAGCACTATGGGCCTCAACTGCTGTGGTCATTAGTCCCCTAGAACTTAGAACTACTTAAACCTAACTAACCTAAGGACATCACACACATCCATGCCCGAGGCAGGATTCGAACCTGCGACCGTAGCGGTCGTGCGGTTCCAGACTGCAGCGCCTTTAACCGCTCGGCCACTCCGGCCGGCCCCGATATTACTCAATCTGTCTATTGAGCAAACTGTAAAGGAAACAAAAGAAAAAGTTTGGAGTGAGAATTAAAATCCATGGAGAAGAAATAAAAACTTTGAAGTTCGCCGATGACATTGTAATCCTGTCAGAGACAGCGAAAGGCCTGGAAGAGCAGTTGAAGGGAATGGACAGTGTCTTTAAAGGAGGTAAAATGAACATCAACAAATGCAAAAACAGGATAATGGAATGTAGTCGAATTAAATCAGGTGATGCTGAGGGAATTATATTAGGATATGAGACACTTAAAGTGGTAAATGAGTTTTGCTGTTTGGGGAGCAAAATAACTGACGATGGTCGAAGTAGAGAGGATATAAAATGTAGACAGGCAATGGCAAGGAAAGCGTTTCTGAAGAAGAGAAATTTGTTCACACCAAGTATAGATTTAAGAGTCAGGAAGTCGTTTCTGAAAGTATTTGTATGGAGAGTAGCCATGTATGGAAGTGAAACACGGATGATAAATAGTTTGGACAAGAAGAGAATAGAAGCTTTCGAAATGTGGTGCTACAGAAGAATGCTGAAGATTAGATGTGTAGACCACATAACTAATGAGGAGGTATTCAAAAATGGTTCAAATGGCTCTGAGCACTATGGGACTTAACATCTGTGGTCATCAGTCCCCTAGAACTTAGAACTACTGAAACCTAACTAACCTAAGGACATCACACACATCCATGCCCGAGGCAGGATTCGAACCTGCGACCGTAGCAGTCCCGCGGTTCCGGACTGAGTGCCTAGAACCGCTAGACCACCGCGGCTGGCCAAAGGAGGTATTGAATAGAATTGGGGAGGAGAGAAATTTGTGGCACAACTTGATTAGAAGAAGGGATCGGTTGGTAGTACATGTTCTGAGGCATCAATGGATCTCAAAATTAGTATTGTAGGGCAGTGTGGAGGGTAAAAATCGTAGAGGAAGAGCAAGAGATGAATACACTAAGCAGATTCAGAAGGATGTAGGTTGCAGTAGGTACTGGGAGATGAAGAAGCTTGCACAGGATAGAGCAGCATTCAACCAGTCTCTGGACTGAAGACCACAACAACAGCAACATTGTTACGTTTTTATCAATTTATCACTTTGTGACCATATGTAAGCAAAGTCCATACTAATTGTTTGCTGCAAGTGATCATAAAACAATGACATGTAAAAAATACCGCGCCGGCTGCGGTGGTCTAGCGGTTCTAGGCGCGCAGTCCGGAACCGCGGGACTGCTACGGTCGCAGGGTCGAATCCTGCCTCGGGAATGGATGTGTGTGATGTCCTTAGGTTAGTTAGGTTTAAGTAGTTCTAAGTTCTAGGGGACTGATGACCACAGATGTTAAGTCCCATAGTGCTCAGAGCCATTTGAACCATTTTTAAAAAATACCGCAAACTCACAATCAATTAGTAACAAAAGTTCTCGCATAATTACGAACATAGAAAGAAAACAAGCATATGGAAGTAATATGTTTTCTTGTTGTCTCTCGAGTACATACCCAAAACCGACGGACACTCTTCCTGTCATCAGGTACTGATTCCTGCCAGTTCTTCTCATCGTTTCGTCCCAGTGAATTCATTGCCGACTGAACGAAAAATTTCAATGTTTCTTCGACTGACGGGCACTCTCTGACGGTTGTCGGCGTCCTCTTGTTCGTGTTGCGGGCACTTTGCTCCATCGGATACTGGAATACACTGTGCTTGGCGGTAGCTGCGTCGTGTTGACGTCCTGTTTGCTTGGGGAACTCCCCTCGATAAACACTCGAGATCCCGCCGCTGGCTTATAACTATTCCTCCTAAGGCTAGGCTTTCCGCGAATTTTAGAATGGTTTCGTAACTCTGAGGCATTAATTCACATTGCTATCAGGTGGGTTTCTTCCATTTGGTGTGACAGCCGCACTTGCAACTTGATGGGGCAACGATATGACTGCTTAACACTCCCCCCACACAATGAGCTTGTCCAAAGGAGGTGAAATCTGGTTTCGCAGGACAGAGCGGATCGGGTTATAGTTGTGTAAAGCGGCCAAAATCAGTTACTGTCAGTTGCACACTTAATCACACATGCCCTTAAAAGCATTCCAAACAATATAGCTGAAGACCCGAACACAAGTTATTAAAATTGCCTTAAGGAATACACATGGCTGAAGCCCTTAGTTACAAAATTTTACATAAAAACTCGGCTGAAGGCCACACACTGGAGATAGGAGAACTAAGGCTTAAGGCCAGGCTAACAAGAATTTCCAACAGAGAAAAATATTTTCGAAGTTTTAAAAAAGTGATTTTTTAAAATTTTAGTTTAATACGGCAGTAGGCCTTATCTTAATATATTTCATGTAAAGTTCGGCTGAAGGCCACATACTGAACATAGAACAACTCAAGGCTTCAGGCCTGGATAAGAATAAGGATTTCCAATGGGCAAAATTCCCTTAAAAATTAGTTCAAGCAAGAATCCTTAAAGTTTTAATTTAAGACGGCTGAAGGTCTTATCTTAACATTAAAACAAACTAAATTAATAGACGGATGAAGGCCTATCATAGTACTTGAAACTAAAAGCAAATCACAGTCTAAAACAACAGAAGAGTGGTGCTCAGAAGTGCTCCAAGGGTCGGCCTGAGGAGGTAACTCTAACATGAGTTTAGATGAGACAGGCAGCCAAGTGGATGGCAACCCGACCCAGGGACAGCTGAAGGACCGACCAACAACCTAATCAATTCCCTTCCGCCCGACCAACGGCCAAACAACGGAGAATATGCCGAGGACGAAGATACCAGCAGCACTACGTCTTCAAATTGGCGTCTAAAAACAGCCAAGGCGCAATAACTACTCAAAAATATGAACAACACCAGAGGCTGTCGAACTGCACGCGGTACGGATAGCATCAACACGGCGAGGAAAAACACACAGCGGAACACTACGCTAATGACCTCACCACGAAGACTTCCTCGCTGCTCTGTCCCAACCGACCGACTGCCTTCTCCAGTACGCAGACAGCATTAACATACTGCTCACTCGAAATTACGTGGTTAGACACAGTTCCATGAAAACACTTCCACAAGACCTCGAACAATTGTAAAAGCAGTCCCTGTAGAACAACAAGGACGAATGACAACTCGACATACACAGAGAACCCGAAGCGGTAGGCGACCAAATGTACGTCGTCCGATGAGACGACCGACCGAACGACCAACTCAGGGCCTTTCCACTCAAGTCACGTGTGTCAGCAACGGTCGGGCGAGTCTTGGCTGCCCGGACCTCACTGCAGCTCCATCCCGACTCAACTTGATGTCCGTTCGGAACTCGGAGACACGGCGACCCGGGCACACTGGCTGGGACCCAACCATGCAGAGGTAACACTTGCCCATTGGCCACTCGACATCTCTGCACAAGGAAGGAACCGACCCACGTCCGGAAAGATGACCAACTGACGAGGCCCAGAAACGGTCAAAATACACTCCTGGAAATGGAAAAAAGAACACATTGACACCGGTGTGTCAGACCCACCATACTTGCTCCGGACACTGCGAGAGGGCTGTACAAGCAATGATCACACGCACGGCACAGCGGACACACCAGGAACCGCGGTGTTGGCCGTCGAATGGCGCTAGCTGCGCAGCATTTGTGCACCGCCGCCGTCAGTGTCAGCCAGTTTGCCGTGGCACACGGAGCTCCATCGCAGTCTTTAACACTGGTAGCATGCCGCGACAGCGTGGACGTGAACCGTGTGTGCAGTTGACGGACTTTGAGCGAGGGCGTATAGTGGGCATGCGGGAGGCCGGGTGGACCTACCGCCGAATTGCTCAACACGTGGGGCGTGAGGTCTCCACAGTACATCGATGTTGTCGCCAGTGGTCGGCGGAAGGTGCACGTGCCCGTCGACCTGGGACCGGACCGCAGCGACGCACGGATGCACGCCAAGACCGTAGGATCGTACGCAGTGCCGTAGGGGACCGCACAGCCACTTCCCAGCAAATTAGGGGCACTGTTGCTCCTGGGGTATCGGCGAGGACCATTCGCAACCGTCTCCATGAAGCTGGGCTACGGTCCCGCACACCGTTAGGCCGTCTTCCGCTCACGCCCCAACATCGTGCAGCTCGTCTCCAGTGGTGTCGCGACAGGCGTGAATGGAGGGACGAATGGAGACGTGTCGTCTTCAGCGATGAGAGTCGCTTCTGCCTTGGTGCCAATGATGGGCGTATGCGTGTTTGGCGCCGTGCAGGTGAGCGCCACAATCAGGACTGCATACGACCGAGGCACACAGGGCCAACATCCGGCATCATGGTGTGGGGAGCGATCTCCTACACTGGCCGTACACCACTGGTGATCGTCGAGGGGACACTGAATAGTGCACGGTACATCCAAACCGTCATCGAACCCATCGTTCTACCATTCCTAGACCGGCAAGGGAACTTTCTGTTCCAACAGGACAATGCACGTCCGCATGTATCCCGTGCCACCCAACGTGCTCTAGAAGGTGTAAGTCAACTACCCTGGCCAGCAAGATCTCCGGATCTGTCCCCCATTGAGCATGTTTGGGACTGGATGAAGCGTCGTCTCACGCGGTCTGCACGTCCAGCACGAACGCTGGTCCAACTGAGGCGCCAGGTGGAAATGGCATGGCAAGCCGTTCCACAGGACTACATCCAGCATCTCTACGATCGTCTCCATGGGAGAATAGCAGCCTGCATTGCTGCGAAAGGTGGATATACACTGTACTAGTGCCGACATTGTGCATGCTCTGTTGCCTGTGTCTATGTGCCTGTGGTTCTGTCAGTGTGATCATGTGATGTATCTGACCCCAGGAATGTGTCAATAAAGATTCCCCTTCCTGGGACAATGAATTCACGGTGTTCTTATTTCAATATCCAGGAGTGTAGTAAATACGCGTCGCCCGATGAGACGACCGACCGAAAGACCAACCAGCGGTCGTTCCCGCTCTTCGACCATAGATACTAGTAGACTGGCCTTGTTGTGCAGAAGCTATAGGGCTGGTGTAGCTCCAACATAAACCACGTGATTGTTGGCAAAACGTGGCGGGCTTTCAAATCAGCGGTCTGCCATCCTATGTTTGTATCGTATTTTCCCCACATTTCTCAATTGACTGCCAAACGCTTCCAACAAAAATTACTTTTTTATTTGCGAAAATTATGCCAGAACTACATTTGACCTGGATTTGTTCACAGTACCATTTATAAAATCTAACAAATACATCGAACGCCACTCTGGTGGGCAGCGGGACGAAATTACTATAAACTATCTGGGAGTAAAATTAGACCGCACACTAACGTATAGCTCCCATCTGGAAGACACCAAACAGAAATTAAAATCTCGAAATGCCATTATGTCTAAACTGGCCGGAACATCATGGGGGTGCAGAGCTAATACACTAAGGACGTCAGCATTAGCCCCCGTGTACAGCGTGGCTGAATATTGTTCACCAGTCTGGGCGAAAAGTGCGCATGTAAATAAAGTAGACACCCAATTGAAAGAGACGATGAGAATTATCTCAGGCACACTTAGGGCTACCCCATGTGACGCTCCCAGTCCTTGCCAACACAGAACCCCCTGATATAAGGCGCTCCACGGCGACCTCAAGAATATATAGGAAGATTGTACACAATCCAGAACTTCCTATACACCAAGACTTATCACCCATCAACAGGCTAAAATCTAGGTCCCCCTTTTGGAAGACTGGCAGGGAATTACAGGACTTCGACCCAAAGCTAGCCTGGGGGGAATCATGGCGCAAAGGGACACACAAGAACCAAAAGCTTATCGATGACCCCAGCAAGAAGATAAATGATTTTGATCTCCCTCGGAAGCTCTGGGTTGCCTTAAATCGCCTTAGAACAAGCGTGGGAAGATACAAACATCTAATGAATACGTGGGGACTTGCGGAGAGTCCCGTGTGTGAATGTGGTGAAATCCAGACAATGGACCACCTACTGGTGTGTGAAGTGGTAGGATATAGTGGTGAACTGAAGGACATACGTTACCTGCCTGACCTAGCCATAGATTGGCTCAAAACTACAAGTAGCATTGTGCAGTGTTGTAATTTCCTGGTGGATTGTAATGACACTGTAATATTTGCCTTGTATATGCCGAACGAATAAATAACTATAAACTATCAATTAAAGTAATATGTCATTAAAATTCTTTTAAACAGTAAGAGTGGGCTCGTGTCAAAACTTTTAACATTGGATTCGCCGCGTTTTGAGCTCTAGTCACTTATAAAAGAAAATTGGATGTGGGAATTATGTCAACTATAGGTGCCAAAATTGTCGACTTTAGGAGCAGGTCCATTTTAGAGTATCAATTTTAGGTGCACTTCAAAGGTTCAGTTCCCACTATTTTTACAAAAGTTTAAACTATCAGTTTAAAAAAAAAACGTAACCTGCTACAGTTCTATTCTAATACAATATTTTACTAACTCGCAGTTATCACACACATTCTAACAACATTCAGACTTACAGGCATTGGAAGCACAGATTTCAGAAGACGAGGCATCATCTAACGAACGCCTTCTAGTGTGTGATTTACGGAGCTTAGGCCTCTTCAATTTCGAATGCTCAGGAAAATCAAAAAGTTTCGGGATAGCATCACTACTTAGCCAATTCCCTCCAGTCTTAGCCCTATAAAAACATGAGGATTAAAATTGAGACACCGTAAATATAAATTATAAATATACATTGTTAATAATAACTAACCTATCAAAACACTTCTCCTCGAAGTGCTTCGAGCAAAGGCGCGTATGTGCAGATGGCTTACTGTTGTTCCGTTTCAGGGCCTCTATCCAAAGCTGCCTTCGGTTTTCATCCTGAGGGAAACTATGAGTAGGAACGAGAAACAGTTATACTTACTTCTGTAACCGAATTATCACAGATACCTTCCAAATGGTTATATGAGTCTGACTTTACAGGAATCACTTTCAACACTTTAATTTACGTGATACTCTATTTCAAGTGTAAAAAAAACATATAAAAGTCACTTCAGCAGATTTCAAATAAACGCATCTGCACTATCATAGAAACACTTACACGTGAAATGTAATGCCATTTCCCCCGAAAAAACGCTGAGTACAGCCATAAGCACAACACGAAACAACCATGTTTTGCCAACATTCACGTCACTTTATCCCAGAGATGTTGGAGCCACGAAAATGACGTCAGAGCCAGTCTATAACACTACTGGCCATTAAAATTGCTACACCACGAAGATGACGTGCTACAGACGGGAAATTCAACGGACAGGAAGAAGATGCTGTGATATGCAAATGATTAGCTTTTCAGAGCATTCGCACAAGGTTGTCGCCGGTGGCGACACCAACAACGTGCTGACATGAGGATTTCTCGTACACAAACAGCAGTTGATCGGCGTTGCCTGATGAAACGTTGTTGTGATGCCTCGTGTAAGGAGGAGAAATGCGTACCATCACGTTTCCGACTTTGATAAAAGTCGGATTGTAGCTTATCACGATTGCGTTTTACTGTATCGCGACATTGCTGCTCGCGCTGGTAGAGATCCGATGACGGTTAGCAGAATATGAAATCTGTGGGTTCAGGAGGGTAGTATGGAACGCCGTGCTGGATCCCAACGGCCTCTTATCACTAGCAGTTGAGATGACAGGCATCTTATCCGCACGGCTGTAACGGATCGTGCTGCCACGTCTCGATCGCTGAGTCAACAGATGGGGACGTTTACAAGACAATAACCATCTGCACGAACAGCTCGACGTCGTTTGCAGCAGCATGGACTATCACCTCGGAGACC
Organism: Schistocerca piceifrons; assembly: GCF_021461385.2. Lineage (NCBI taxonomy): Eukaryota > Metazoa > Arthropoda > Insecta > Orthoptera > Acrididae > Schistocerca > Schistocerca piceifrons. The sequence goes on along the minus strand of NC_060143.1, from coordinate 485,699,991 downwards.
ATGGCTGCGGTTACTCTTGACGCTGCATCACAGACAGGAGCGCCTGCGACGGTGTACTCAACGACGAACCTGGATGCACGAATGGCACAATGTAATTTTTTCGGATGAATCCAGGTTCTGTTTACAGCATCATGATGGTCGCATCCGTGTTTGGCGACATCGCGGTGAACGCACATTGGAAGCGTGTATCTCTCATCGCCATACTGGCGTATCACCCTGTGTGATGGAATGGGGTGACACTGGTTACACGTCGTTTGCAATGGCGGCACTTTGAACAGTGGACGTTACATTTCAGATGTGCTACGACCCGTGCGTCTACCCTTCATTCGATCCCTGCGAAACCCTACATTTCAGCAGGATAATGCACGACCGCATGTTGCAGGTCCCGTACGGGCCTTTCTTTATACAGAAAATGTTCGACTGCTGCCCTGACCAGCAGATTCTCCAGATCTCTCACCAATTGAAAACGTCTGGTCAATGGTGGCCGAGCAACTGGCTCGTCACAACACGCCAGTCACTACTCCTCATGAACTGTTGTATCGTGTTGAAGCTGCATGGGCAGCTGTACCTGTACACGCCATCCAAGCTCTGTTTGACTGAATGCCCAGGCGCATCAAGGCCGTTATTACGGCCAGAGGTGGTTGTTCTGGGTACTGATTTCTCACTATCTATGCACCCAAACAGCGTGAAAATGTAATCACATTTCAGTTCTAGTAGAATGTATTTGTCCAATGGATACCCGTTTCTCGTTTGCATTTCTTCTTGGTGTAGCAGTTTTAATTGGCAGTGGTGTATATTTATGGTCGAAGTTCCCGCTCCAGTCTCCTTCCGCTGGACAGTGCATGTGTGTCGCCAGAGGTATGGTCGAAGTTCCCGCTCCAGTCTCCTTCCGCTGGACAGTGCATGTGTGTCGCCAGAGGTCGGCGAGTACTGGGTGTCCGGATCTCACTGGCGCTGCGTCCCGACTGAACTCACGAAACACCACGACCCGGAAATGCTAGCAGTCGCTCCAAAGATAGTGCGACAGTGGTTTTATCGATAGCGGAGCTGCTGCCACTCACGGGCAGGCAGGCCAGCAACTTGGTGACGCCAGTAAATCGAATAAGAAACGAGGCGGTAGTTCCGTAAAGACAAGGTGACAAGCAATAAACAGCATGACACGAGCCGCGTGCGGCTCAGCAGGAGCATGCTTTTTCTTCTTTTTTTATTCTTCACTAGTAATTAATTCTACTTGTTTATTCGATATTGGAATTATCTCCTGGGATCAGCTCGTATACACTAACGTGTAGCTAAGTACATTCCAAAACAATTCTGCATCAAATCATCGAAAAGACTGACGATCGTACATGTAGCATACTAGAAATCCTGCGTATCTAAGCGGCTACCATCATTTTTCAATCTGATAACATATCAAAAGTTCGAATAAATTCATTATATTACTTGCTAACGGGTAGCTGACGTAACATTCGTTTCTAGATATTAAATGGACGCGGCGTTAGAAAGGGAGTGCTGCAAAGCAGGTGTCAGATGTGGTCAGAGTTGATGGCGTGCAGTTGATTACTTCGAAAACGGTAGACATACGACAACCTTCGAAAGAAATTGACTGATTCCAGGTGTATCAGAAGTCGGGCGTTGGAATTTCGAGAAAACTCGAAGAAAGAAACGCCAAATCAGGACACGTGGCTACAGACGTTGTTACTGCCTTTGATTGTGGTGCATTCACAAATCAGAGATTATCAGATGCTCTCTTTAAATTACCCTCCTCCAGGAGACGCTGATACGTCTCATACTAACCCCAGACAACAGAAAGGAGTGTGTGTAACAGTTGACCTTATGAACTACGTCTATCAGAAGTGGCTTCCAAACCTCCACGTTGTTCAGATTTTCTCTAGACATTTATTGTGCTAAGTATGAGGGAATCACGGGAAAATTAACGAGTGTGTAGCATCATTGCAGACAAACGAAATGGAAGTCTTTTCTTCTATTTCGATTATCTGGTTCATTGCTTCTAGAGGTTGAGAGATGTTCACTGTTAGTCGTAACAGAAGATGAAAACACAGAAAGAAATCTTATCTAAAAGTCTTTCTTTGGGCGGTATCTCATGTACCGTCATTGCAATTTGAATTGTGCAACACCGATAATGTTGTTTACGGTGACAACTTACGTTTCTGCGCTACCTTACATTTTATCTCCTTGTATGTGTGCTTATGTTCATATTGTCTAAGAAAAACAGAATTGTTTCATTAAAAAGTACTCTCAAAAAATTATCTATTGTGTTGTGTGCTAACACATCGTTGCATCTCCTTCATGACTTTTATTCCTATGAAGTTTGCAGTAGTAGCTATGCAATAATAATTCTGAAAACTGCAATAGCAAGAATGACTAAGGGAATCCTGATGAGAACGATTTGTAGAACAATGTGTCAGGAGTAAGTATTTAAGACTGCAGGAGATGACGTACGCATGAGCTCAAAAGGTATCTCCCTTCTGTTACGAGAAAAAAAGATACGCCTATCTCTGTGTAGTGTCGCCAAATGAAGAGGCAGTGTGAATTTTCCTTTGTCTAGTTGTAGTATAAATTGAAGAAATCACCGTAGGTGACACAAACAGTGTCAAAGATACTTCAAAAAGTTTATTAACAAAACCAAGAAACACTGTTCGTCCAATCCGACGAATAATAATACGAAATTGGCAAGTGAGTCACTGGCTGAAGAGCGTAGCTTAGAAAGAGACAAGCTGATTGTGCAAAATGAAAATTCTTGGTCTTTTTGAGACCATCTCGAAGCAAATTTCGACTAAACGTTCAGCTCTTCCGTCATTGCATGGGGTTAAATTCTCACAAAACGTTTAATTTTTCCGTGTAGACAAGGAATAAAAGTTCCCTTGGAACATTCTACGGTCAGTGTACCACAAGAATTACTTGAGCCCAGTGAAACCTTCCGTCTCCTCTTTACCTATTTTGTTAATGATAACCTTCCCTTTTACAATAACCTATGTAACCTTCCCTTAGGATAGAAATCTATCTCTTGCTTAATAATAACAATGAAATCTTCCCTTTGAAATTTATTCTCTTTCTCAATCTTCGCGTACAAATTTAATTGCTGCTTATTAAAAGTGATTTTCTGATTATTTCGACGAAACATAGAATGTGTCGTCGTCGTGGCCCTCAGTCGTTATCTGCAATAACCCAAAACTGTTCTTTACCTTTTTTTCTGTTACTGGATCGCCATCTGACTGCTACATCGAACTGCGACATGAATATACTTACTCTGTTTTGCTATACTCTATTAGCTGCTGGTGGACTTTCATAATAAGCGGCTGTATTTATTACCAAAGCTCACGTTATTCTTTAATGGCAAAGCTGACGTTATTCTTTAATTAATTTGACTGACGTTACGTAATTCATAGTTAAACTTTTTCTTGACAACAATACAATTTTTGCAAAGTTTTACGTTGATGGTTTTTGGGATGGATTATAATCAGTAATGCAACATTGCTGGCAAAATTTAATTATATTCTGAAAATGCTTCAAATATTTACTGTTGGTAATGAAATGATTTTACAAACGTTCAAATGGGACTTACTTATTACAATAATCTTACAACTAGCATTGCGCAAACATATCTTCAGTAGTCTTGAGTTTCTCAAAAAAATAATTCACTAATATTAGTTCCTCTTATGATAATAGTTAGCTGATATCTCTGTACATCCGTTTATAATCTCTTGTAAATCATAGCTGGTGGCTGGCAGGCACACCGCTCCTCTCAACCTCTCGCTTCAGACCTGCTACCGACTCGTTTCACTTCTCGCTTACTACTGACTTCCTACGAACGTTAAAGTGCTGTCTCTCCTGCCAACAACGCTTTCTGGTGCAGATAATCCCTGCTACCATTACAAAATGTATCAATGCGCAGCCTTTCCCGCTCTTTTCTTAAAATGTATCCATACGCGGTCTCTCCCGCCATTTTTAAAATTATATCAGTATGCGGTCTCTCTTGCCAACAATACTTTGGTGCAGACATTCCCTGCTACCACAATTATTTCCAACATGACAAATATTAATTATTCCTACTTAATCCTATTAATAAAATATAAACATCTTTCATAAATTGTGACTGACAGTAGACAATAGAAATATACACGTCTTACACCAGTTTCTGTGACATCCACAACCAAGAAGACAGATCCGTCAGTGGTGTCGCGGCTATCCAGGTCGTTGTCCGTAGCGGAAGCAGCTGGTCGGCGGTGAGACGGTTTCGTCGGCGTGGGCAGGATCTCAGATCTGTAGACCTGGTTAAGACGGATCGGCGACTATACAGATAAGTAGCAGGAAGCTGTAGCTAAGTGTTGCAAATAAAATTTTTTTCATTTTCACAGTGGTTTCCATTTCGCGACCGATCGGACCTTACTTTCCGAATAGCCCTCGTACGTCTTGGTGTAGCTTGTAGTTTGCAGCGAAACGTCCAAATTACTTGGTCACAAGGAAGCTCAAGAACGCTAGTAGATCTGCTTCATCTTTTAGCCTACAGCGATGAATATGTGTGCCGCACCTGAATAACGAAGGAAGACAAGGGTTTAACGTCCCATCGACTGGCTGGCTGGCTCTGAGCACTATGGGACTTAACATCTGTGGTCATCAGTCCCCTAGAACTTAGAACTACTTAAACCTAACTAACCTAAGGACATCACACACATCCATGCCCGAGGCAGGATTCGAACCTGCGACCGTAGCAGTCGCGCGGTTCCGGACTGAGCGCCTGAACCGCTAGACCACCATGGCCGGCTCGTCCCATCGACGTCGAGGTCGTTAGAGACAAGTATGTGAATCACAAAAATGACCATTAATTGCGAGGTAAGAGGATTTAGTCTGCAGTTGATGCTCGAAACATTTCAGCAGCAGACACCACAGTTGAATTCATGAAATCTGCAGTCACTACCCAATAATCATAGCGGGCATTCGTACTTTAATATTCTTTTCATTCCTTCATTTGAAGACGAAGTAAATATTCCAGAATTCGAATCGAGAACAGCTGCCAACATGACTAACGTAGAAGAAAATATCGTCGGAGTAGTGAAGCAATTTAAATCACTTAATAAAAGCAAGTATTCTGGTCTATACTGTATACCACTTAGGTTCCTTTCGGAGTATGCTGATGCATTAGCTCCATACTTAACAATCATATACAACCGTTCACTCGACGAAAGATCCGTACCCAAAGACTGGAAAGTTGCACAGGTCACACCAATATTCAAGAAAGGTAGTAGGAGTAATCCACTAAATTACAGGCCCATGTCGGTTACGTCGATATGCAGCAGGATTTTGGAACATATATTGTGTTCGAACATTGTGAATTACCTCGAAGAAAACTGTCTATTGACACACAGTCAACATGGGTTTAGAAAACATTGCTCCTATGTATCACAACTAGCTCTTTATTCACATGAAATGTTGAGTGCTATTGACAAGGGATTTCAGATCGATTCCATATTTCTGGATATCCGGAAGGCTTTTGACACTGTACCACACTATGGGCTCGTAGTGAAATAGCGTGCCTATGGAATATCGTCTCCGTTATGTGACCGGATTTGTGATTTCCTGTCAGAGAGGTCACGGTTCGTAGTAACTGACGGAAAGTCATCGAGTAAAAAGAAATGATTTCTGACCTTCCCCGAGGTAGTATTATAGATCCTTTGCTGTTCTTTATATACATGAACGATTTGAGAGACAATCTGAGCAGCCGTCTTCGGTTGTTTGCAGATGACGCTGTCGTTTATCGACTAATAAAGTCATCAGAAGATCAAAACAAACTGCAAAACGATTTAGAAAAGATATCTGAATGGTGCGAAAAGTGGCAATTGACTCTAAATAACGAAAAGTGTAAGGTCATCCACATGAGTGCTAAAAGGAACTCGTTAAACTTCGGTAACATGATAAATCAGTCTAATCTAAAAGCTGTAAATTCAACTAAATACCTAGGTATTACAATTACGAACAACTTAAATTGGAAAGAACACATAGAAGATGTTGTGGGGAAGGCTAACCAGAGACAGCGTTTTATTGGCTGGACGCTTAGAAAATGTAACAGACCCACTAAGCAGACTGCCTACACTGCGCTTGTCCGTCGTCTTTTAGAATACTGCTGCGCGATGTGGGATCCTTACCAGATAGATCCGACGGTTTACATCGAAAGCGTTCAAAGAAAGGCAGCACGTTTTGTATTATCACGAAATTTCGGAGAGAGGATTTGGGCTGGAAATCATTAAAAGAAAGGCGTTTTTCGTTGCGACGGAATCTTCTTACGAAATTCCAAACACCAACTTTCTCGTCCGACTGCGAAAATATTTTGTTGACAGCGACCTACGTAGGGAGGAACGATCACTACGATAAAATAAGGGAAATCAGAGCTAGTAGGGAAAGATACAGGCGTTCATTCTTTCCGCACGCTATACGAGATTGGAATAATAGAGAATTGTGAAGGTGATTCGACGACCCTCTGCCAGGCACTTAAATGGGATTTTCAGAGTGTCCATGTAGATGTAGATACTAATCGTTATCCTCAACACAATGGTCACTTTACGCTACTGAGTTCAGTTTTTCCACGCTCCCTAGAACTTCGAGCATATAGTCAGCACCAATTGTTGTTCTACGTCATTAGTCTGCGGGGCTGTCGTGACGATGCTGAAGAAACTACTGAAAGTTGGTGACAGTCACAGGTGATAAACCTCTAGGATTAGGATGTGTAACTACTCACGTGTTGCCTTCTTACGTGTTTCGACAATTGAGCAAGTCATGTAGGAAATCGGTAGGCATTGGCTTTTACAGTAAAGTCAACTGTTATTCCAACTCACGTATCTGTTTTTCATGTCAAGGAACGTGATTTCTAGATGACCCTTATAAACCGAAATGTCACAGAAACACACCATGGATCATACGTACTATAATAGACCTGAGGATGTAGGCCTACCCAGGCCTCACCCCCGGTCATTGGGCACTCTTGTGGGAGGCAGAGTCTGGGACCGACGGAAGACACCCATCAGACTTTTTTGTGCTGAGGAGAAGAATGGAAGGGGCGCAGATTCATAACGTCTTCTAAAACTGGAGATAAGACTTTTGTAGTGTGTCTGACGAGGGGCAACTGGATACCTCTATAGGACGTGAGACGCCAATGGAGTGGACGATATGCAGTGTTATGTGTGCCACCTGCTGTGTATGCGTTTTACCGTCTGCGTGTCCTCCCTTGCCGAGAGGAGTGTGCGAAAGAACGCACTGAAGTGAAAGGAGAAGTTAGCAGAGGAGGAGGTGAGACATGGACAGAACACAATCTGTCTGTTCATAACTGGCGCCCTATGAAGTAATTCCACCCAGAATATAGTCGGGTGATTGCGGAAACACAGAATGTTTAACAGCGATGGTGAGCAGAGTTTGATCGGCCCGGTTTCTGGCGCTGCAGTCTGGAACCGCGAGACCGCTACGGTCGCAGGTTCGAATCCTGCCTCGGGCATGGATGTGTGTGATGTCCTTAGGTTAGTTATGTTTACCTAGTTCTAAGTTCTAGGGGACTAATGACCTCAGCAGTTGAGTCCCATAGTGCTCAGAGCCACTTGAACCACTTGAACCACTTTGATCGGCCATAGAAGGAACGTAAGCTAACCAATTGTGTGGCCATGCCAAGGAGTGTAGCTCTGGAAAACACAAGGCGGTCGCCGTGAAGGGGCACTTGTGATAGAGCTGTCATCTAGAGCAGGGCCGCACAAGGTGCATGCACCGGTGCATCGCACAGTGCAGAGTGCGAAAGACGGCTGCGCTGTGTTGACGACGGTGCAGACCCCCCACTCCTCGGCTTTGCGCAACAGCGCCGCCTCTCACTTCCTTAGCTTGTGTCGCTCGCGCCGCCTGTCTCGACCTGTTTCAAAGCTTTTATCCTGCTGTCTTCGTCATTCCCAAACACTAATGTACACTAGGTGGAGAGTTTAGTTTGGTCTAACGGTACAAAAGAGATTTATATAATAACTGTAATGGTAACAATTTTAAATTTGGTTTCAACACAAATGTATCTTCCTATGTGCTCTTTATTTTATTTGCAATTATGCTACTACGATCTGGAACAAGAGATTGGCTGACAGCAAATCTGAGAGAATTTTTTAAATTACAATTAAAAATACTCGCACGCAATCTAGTTTTTGTACAGGACAAAACAGAAAAAAACCTTTCACATACACAAGTGGAACCAAACATAGAAATAATCTTCGCTGCTTCTCTGTGTAACTTGGGAAATTCTTCCTTCGGCAAATTATGGTAGAATTGGAGCAAACGTTTTGTATTGTAAAACACATCCTTTCGGTGAACATCGCTTTGCAAATCAATTGAAACGTCCCCTTTGTACAATTATACACGACTGTGCTTAAACTGACACACAATATTTTTAGCGCAACGCAATCTGACTTTCAAAAATCCCTACAAAAGAATGGCCCTGACTAACATTAAACTATACCTTTCACAAATCACTTACCTCACAAAAATCTTCGCTGCTCAAGCTACTGCAATACAGCGAGCGCCACTGATGCCAGCTAAATAAAAGATTCAAACTATGGAAGGCACTAACTACTGATAGGGATAGTTAGCAAATGAAAGATATTAATAGAGAACTAACAATGTATTTACCTTGATATCATCATATATAAATATAGCAGTTCATGACAAATTACAAACCTCCGCCATCTCTCTCCCCACATCCACCACTGCTGGCGGCTCACCTCCAACTGCGCAACGCTAAGCGCTGTTCACAGCCAGCTGCCTAACACTACAATGGCGGGTATTCCAACAATGCAAAGCAGCCACAGACTGCACACAGCACAGCCAGTGATTTTCATATTGAGCGCTACGTAACGTTGCCAATGATGATGATGATGATGAGTCCCATACTTCTTTACAGAGCGTAGGGGAGCGACGCGGGAGAACCGCGCCGCCTTACTAGGCAAGGTCCTAGTGGAGGTGGTTTGCCATTGCCTTCCTCCGACCGTAATGGGGATGAATGATAATGATGAAGACGACACAATAACACCCAGTCATCTCGAGGCAGGAAAAATTCCTGACCCCGCCGGGAATCGAACCCGGGACCCCGTGCTCGGGAAGCGAGAACGCTACCGCGAGACCACGAGGGGTGACCAACGTTGCCAATAAGAAAACATAAACAGCCTACTTACATAGAGAAAACATAAACAGCCTACTTACATAGCCCCCATGCTCCCCACAAAAAATTTTTGGGCAGTGGCCAATAATGATTTGATAAAATTTTTCATAATTACAATAACAAAGAAATCAAATGCACACACTTATTGATATTATGTTGGTCAAAAGCTCAAATTTTCTCACAGTCTATAAAGACAGTCCTGATCATTCATCACAGTGAAACTGCCGTTTCTTTTCTCAAAGTCTGAGCAGTAAAAGACAATGCACACGGAAGTAGTGGATTTCCATGCCGTCTTGAAGAAGTTGTGTTGTCCTTCCAACGGAAAGACAGTGCTGACTCTTGACATGCTGACAGGTAATGGGCCACAATGGAGCAAACCCACAGCAGAGTCATTCGAAGTTTGGAAGAATATTGGTAGGTAGGTCATCACAGAGCAGACCCACTGTAGTCCTGGTAGAGATTACGGTATTGGTGGGCCACCAGAAGTGCAGACCCACTGTAGTCCCTGTAGAGATAATAGTAATGGTGGGCCATCAAAGATGCAGACACACTGTAGTCCTTGTAGAGATGGCCAGCAGCCATCTGTTGCGATTGTGCAGGTGCACATTCACCATCGAAGAGTCTTGCGGAGAATATAGCAAGTCCATAAACCACCACTTGTGCACTCACAAAGTTTTTTGGAAGTGTCCTTAGAACCAGCAATGCTGTTGCCCAATCCCTTGCTGAATTATCAACACATGTGCAAACACTAACAGTCCCTACTTCTCACATATTGTCCATATACTATGACCAACAGAAATGTGTGCAGTGAAACGTAACTTACAAGTTAATAATGTGATGAGCTGGTGACAATTACAATTTTATAACATGAGAATACAATTACAAAGATACAGAAAACATCATTAAAACATAATAATACAGATAACATTTGTAGATAATAGGGGCTTTACAAAAGAATAGAAATAAACATATACATCAATGTTACAGGAATTATGACATGAGTACATACATAGAAGATCAGAATAACTTTCGAAACATCAACTTCACACATGAGCATTAATACAAAACAATAAATAATGTCTAAACATCTTTACAAAGTAAATAACACATTATTAATGCCAATTGTATTTGAGGATAACAGTATTCCTCATCATAGTGAATGTAACTTAGTATTAGAAGAGAAAAAAGTTCTATGAAACAGTACACAGAGACAGGAAGAAAACAAATACACAAGGGTACACAAACACATAGGGGGATAACGCAATGGAAAGGACAGGGTTCGTTGTCAGTGTAACTTTTGGTACTGCAGTATTTTGCGAACAAAACCTTTTTTGTTCTTGGAGATCTCCCTTCGTTCATCATTATTCCCAAAAAGTCCTATCTGTATCTCTTTTCTGTATTCTAACCATATTTCTTTCAAAAGAAATATGGCTCATTGTACAATACTCATTTAGGCCCAAATCGTTTTCATATAACTTTCAAAGCATTCTTTCCCTATTCTCCATAGTTAGGTTCTTATCTAGTCTACCCCCTCTTAAGCTAACTTAAATCTACTGAGCTCAGATATTAAACTAAGGGACGAAGCAATGCCGCAGCGCAAAACAATTAACACAAACAGCAATGACAAAAAAAATGGAAATTTGCAAAGCAAGCTACAGTAAATCTAAATTACCAAGCAATGCAACATTACAACTAATATGAGCCAATGTGCAGCAACGAGAAAAATAAATGAGTACTAAAACTGGCTTAGCAGAGTGACAAAAAGTCAAATTCAGTAACACTATGCCTGGCAAACAGCAGCTTATACACTCCTGGAAATGGAAAAAAGAACACATTGACACCGGTGTTCAGACCCACCATACTTGCTCCGGACACTGCGAGAGGGCTGTACAAGCAATGATCACACGCACGGCACAGCGGACACACCAGGAACCGCGGTGTTGGCCGTCGAATGGCGCTAGCTGCGCAGCATTTGTGCACCGCCGCCGTCAGTGTCAGCCAGTTTGCCGTGGCATACGGAGCTCCATCGCAGTCTTTAACACTGGTAGCATGCCGCGACAGCGTGGACGTGAACTGTATGTGCAGTTGACGGACTTTGAGCGAGGGCGTATAGTGGGCATGCGGGAGGCCGGGTGGACGTACCGCCGAATTGCTCAACACGTGGGGCGTGAGGTCTCCACAGTACATCAATGTTGTCGCCAGTGGTCGGCGGAAGGTGCACGTGCCCGTCGACCTGGGACCGGACCGCAGCGACGCACGGATGCACGCCAAGACCGTAGGATCCTACGCAGTGCCGTAGGTGATCGCACCGCCACTTCCCAGCAAATTAGGGACACTGTTGCTCCTGGGGTATCGGCGAGGACCATTCGCAACCGTCTCCATGAAGCTGGGCTACGGTCCCGCACACCGTTAGGCCGTCTTCCGCTCACGCCCCAACATCGTGCAGCCCGCCTCCAGTGGTGTCGCGACAGGCGTGAATGGAGGGACGAATGGAGACGTGTCGTCTTCAGCGATGAGAGTCGCTTCTGCCTTGGTGCCAATGATGGTCGTACGCGTGTTTGGTGCCGTGCAGGTGAGCGCCACAATCAGGACTGCATACGACCGAGGCACACAGGGCCAACACCCGGCATCATGGTGTGGGGAGCGATCTCCTACACTGGCCGTACACCACTGGTGATCGTCGAGGGGACACTGAATAGTGCACGGTACATCCAAACCGTCATCGAACCCATCGTTCTACCATTCCTAGACCGGCAAGGGAACTTGCTGTTCCAACAGGACAATGCACGTCCGCATGTATCCCGTGCCACCCAACGTGCTCTAGAAGGTGTAAGTCAACTACCCTGGCCAGCAAGATCTCCGGATCTGTCCCCCATTGAGCATGTTTGGGACTGGATGAAGCGTCGTGCCACGCGGTCTGCACGTCCAGCACGAACGCTGGTCCAACTGAGGCGCCAGGTGGAAATGGCATGGCAAGCCGTTCCACAGGACTACATCCAGCATCTCTACGATAGTCTCCATGGGAAAATAGCAGCCTGCATTGCTGCGAAAGGTGGATATACACTGTACTAGTTCCGACATTGTGCATGCTCTGTTGCCTGTGTCTATGTGCCTGTGCTTCTGTCAGTGTGATCATGTGATGTATCTGACCCCAGGAATGTGTCAATAAAGTTTCCCCTTCCTGGGACAATGAATTCACGGTGTTCTTATTTCAATTTCCAGGAGTGTATCTAAACATGACATAGCTCAAGCAGAAAAAATATTACAGTAAAAACAACAATGCAGACACGGGAAATGTATATTCACATCTTAATGTCTATGTAATTAAAGTGGTGCACCACAACAACTTATTGTAAAAGAAATATTACCATGTACTTGAAAAGAAAATTATGTGTTACTGTTACTAGTTCCTTCTTATTGTTCTTTCCTTTCCAAGTGCTCCTTTTTTAAAGAATGTGGATCATAAAATAATTATTTAATAGATCTGTTGACAGAAAGTGTTCAAATTAGCAAATGCATTTCATTTTATAAAAGCAATGCTGCAACACAGCTGGAAACCAGATATCAAATGAAATAAGCAACTACGAAAAGCAAAGCATAAAAATATCATTCAGTAGTCATGTGACATTTCATAAGTTAGTAGAAATTCTCTCAACTCTCATAGAAAGACGCTTGTCATAATCAGGTGTGCAGATGTAAAAATATTTCTCGTCATTTCATTAGGCATTTCAGTAAATATCGTAAATTAAGAGCTAGTGTAATCATATGTTTTCAAGTTCGACCGTGTCGTTTTTGTGATGCTTTCTACAAAGGAATGTCAGAAGCGAGGTTAATGGCGTCCCCTTTTTTTTCTACCTGTGCCGCTGAAAAGGGCTCGCAATAATGGCTTTTCCTCCAGGCAACTGGCACACCTGGCCGCTCGCAACGCATTACGTCACGGTCACTTACCTTTCTTACCGACATATTTACGACAGCAGTTTCCGCTACAGTGACAGTCTCATATAAACATTTCACAGGTCGAAAATTTGCGTAACAAATGTGTAGAAACAAAATCTTGTAAATATAACAGCGTCCAAAAAAAAAATATTCGTCAGCATTGTGATACAGTCACAGATTTACACACATTTCATAACTCTTAAAGTACGATTCTTGGTTTCCAACATACTTCTTATTCCTCATATACGGTAGCATCATCTTATTGATCATAAACATATCTCAACAGCATAATACACATTGTCGTCGTAATAACAACATCATAACACCTCAGTCAAATCTCAAAAACGCCGTAGCTTTCTGCAATAATTCCAAACCTAAAGAAAATTCTCTGTTCATGTCAAAAGTGTCATCTGCCTCAAACGTACTTTAAAAATCATGATCTCATACCAAATACATCATTCAAAGCTCTCATAGTATCACAATGGGTCCGAAAAACTATGAAGAGTTCACACAGTACAGACAAAATACAATTTCATAAGTGTGAAGTTATCCAACTGTGTAATTACGTAAACAAGTGTCACTGATGTAGTAAAAAACATGTTTATCTCTCAGTTAAATGATCAGATCGCTGTGTAATTTATGTTTTAGAGAAATATGGTACCGATGTGTAAAGTTGTATAAGCAAATACCATATTAGCTAGGGTTCCTTGTGCTTGCCAAACACATGGTACACAAAGTAGGCGTATACCCCCCTGAGGATTAATGTAATTATACCCTCAGGTGTTACAGATGTATCACGGAAAAACTTCGTATCATTGTACTTCAAATATCTTTAAAAATAAATGTTTTAAGTACAAAATTAATCACTCAAATGCGTGTCCTGTAGCGCTAAATGTGCGTCTTGCTGTAAGATAATTCTGTGGAAGTGTCGTAATTATCGTCCTCCGAAAGCTAAGTTCTGCAGAAGTCAATGTACTTACCTCATGATAAACAAAAGTGAAATGTTTTGCGTATAGATATCTTAGTTATTACGCTTATTGCCGTGATGAAGAAGGTACTGTACAGTAACGTATTGTTATGCCACGAAAAAGGCTGTCTCATTGTTGCTATACCACAAAAGTTACTACTAAAACATGTTTTTCTTCCTAAAAGAATTCAGAAAACTGTGCAGATATAAAACAGATACACTGCAAAAGCAACATTGTAAATTGTCACTCATTAGTAGCGTCGTGATGACATCGTGTAGCTGTCACATAAACTAACCACTGTGTCCTCTGGTATCTCACAGAAAGTACCTTGAATCCGTAATGTATTTGCAAGTAAACCAAAATGTTGCATTAAAATCTCATTAGCAGTACTGGTAAATGTTCTAAGTATGTAAGCCTTATAGTCGTTCCATAATCGTGCAACTAACAAGCAAGAATGTACACACACAATAACACTGCGGCGTCTGTTCACGATAACAATGCATTCGTCATTTCTGTTTAAATAAGTTATCTTGGTTCTTGATTGGATATTTAACTTCAAACATTGTTGTATGTTAGCAGTTTCTTAAGTCTAACACAGCATACTAGTAATGTAAAGGGAAAAGTTATATGGCAAAGACAAAGTTAAAAAGCAGATTATCTTTCAATAAACGGTTTTGCATTTGAAATGTGGTACAATCTTTTACTCTTCGTAGTACTCAGAGTTTCAACATCAACCCAGTTATCGTGCGGTATACGTCGGTAAAGAATACTGGAATTTTTCTCAAGGTTAGCGTCCATGTAATTTTTTCCTGAGCCAGCCGGCGCAGGTGGCTGCCTGCGGCGCGAGTCATTGTCTGCCTCTTTGTTGGCGCGCGTCGTTATTGGGATTAAGAGACCTAACTTCTACAAATTCACCTTGCCGAGAAGGCTCTGCTCTGTTAGAGTCCCGCCAGTTCTGATGAAATTCACGTCTATCGTTATGATTATATCGTCTGTCGTCATGTCGGTAGTTCCTGTAGTTTTTTTCTTGTCGGTCATGTGGTGGAGAATTTCTCCCGGAATCGTAACTGCGCGCTGAACTGTTGCGTCTGAAGTTATTCTGTCTCCCGTGATAATAACCGTTCTGGTTACCATATTGTCTGTTTCTATGATTGTCTCTGTCATATTCATTACTACGGAAATGTGATCTTTCATTGTAACTATTATTACTCTGCCAGTGGTTGTCATATGGGTGGTGTCTGTTTTGGTCACGATTTGCATTGTAAGAATAGCCTTGTCGTGTCCAGTTATTGTTTCTGTCGTCACGGAATGGTGACGGATGTGTCCTGTAGTGATTGTTTTCCTGTTTTCGCATCCCGCGACGGTCTGTGTCAATTTCTAATTCTTGTAACAGTCCCTGAAAAGCTTCAATGTCATCTTTGCAACGTCCTGCTAAAATAATATGTCATAAATGTTCAGGCAGTTTGATTAAGCAAATGCGGATGAGTTCTGAGGGGCTGTATGGGTTTGAAAGATACTGATTCTTATGCAACATGTCTTCAAAATATTTCACAATATTGGAGAATTCAGATTGTTCGAAATGTTTCATCATTATGGTACCATGTTTTACTCGGTCTTGTGTGGCTTGAGACCAATATGCTGAGAGGAAGGCATGGTAAAATTCTCCATCACTGTGGCAATCGTGAATGACCGATCGCATTCTTACAGCTGGTTCATTCTCTAAGTAGCCACACATAAATTCTAATCTGTGCTGTAATGACCAGTTGGGAGGAAAACAATGAGAGAATTGATGGAGCCACGCTTGTGGATGAATGTCGTTGCCAGAATTCTTAAATGTTTTGAATTTACGTGTAGTAATGAACAGCTTATAGTCAAAATCATCATGTCGGCAAGTCGCATGTCGGTCATTGTTACGTCGTTTCGGCGGTTCCATCTCAAAATTCGGCGTACCTTGCCAACTTCTTTCACAATTTCCGAAGTGCCCTGTGTTGTTATTTTGTGTCTGTTCCGTATTTCTATGTCCCTCTTCCCGTACTGGAGCGCGAGTGTCCTCTGAAATACGTAATTCTTGTACTACTTGTGCCAACTGATCTTGCACTTCCCGGATTTCTCTTTTGTACTGTGTATTGATTTTGATTTTGTTTGAATTTTCTAATTTGTTCATACTCTTCAGTGTCCGTGAAGGCTACAGGTGTTGTGTCATTCAGAACATCATCTACCTTTTTTAGATAAGTTAGTGACCTGATCCGAAAGTTCGGCTACTTTCTCCGATAGTGAAATCATTTCCTCTGTATGTTTTTCTGAACCAAGTTTCAGAGTGTCCATTTGTGTTGAAATCGCATCTACTGTGTCCTTTAAGTTTTCCTGAGTTTTTGCAAGTTGCGTAACCGAATCGGTAGATGCAACTGATTCAAATTTAGCTTGCAAGGTCTCATGATTTTCATGAACAGTAGTTTCCAGTTCTTTTATGGCTGCTTCGTGATTCTGTAGTGCAGTTTCATGACGCGAAAAAATAGGTTGGAAATGCTCACAAATTTGTGTTTTTACGTCATTACAGACTTTTTGACATTTCGATTCAATGTGATGTAACTCAGTAGTTAAATCCTCACGTGTTTGTTCAAGAGTTTGCCCCAATGAGTCTAACTTTTGAAGATTTTGTTCCATTGCGTCTAACTTTTTAAGATTTTGTTCCATTGTGTCTAACTTTTGAAGCTTTTGCTGTGTTTGTCTCTGATTTTGTTCCATTGTGTCTAACTTTTGAAGCTTTTGCTGTGTTTGTCCCATTTGTTGTATTAATTGTAATAACAATGCATTGGTGTCTGAAACATGTTCCTCAGTGCTTTTCGGCAGTGAATTTGCACCGGAAACATTCACATTTTGACAAGCAGAAAATATGTCTTGACTTATTTGAGAAAACGGTGAGGATCGAAAACCTGAATCTACAGTATTTGCGAGATCGTGTCGTGTCATTTCGGCTTCCTGAGGCGAGCTATTGCCGACCGATCGATCGATAATAGAAATACAATCTATGCTTGACGAGGGCATTATTGAGCCTGCAGTAAGCTCATACAACAATCCGTTACATGTTGTTGAGAAGAAAAATGGATCGATCAGGCTTGTCTTAGATTCGAGACAAATCAATACTATCATTATTCCTGAAACAGACAGGCCGCAGACGATGGAAGAACTTCTTCAAAATTTTAATGGTGTAAAAGTGTTGTCTTCCATTGATCTCAGATCCAGCTTTTATCAGATCGAACTTCATCCAGAATGTAGAAAATACACAGCTTTCCTTTGTTTCGGCGTTTGTTATCAGTTTAGGAAACTTCCTTTTGGTTTGAACATTTCTTCAGCAGCATTCATTCGTGGGCTAAATTCCATATTACCTGAATTCTTAAAACGTCACATCACCTTATATGTAGACGATATTCTGATAGCAGAAGCCTCATGGGAACAACACAATCGCATCCTCAACAGCGTGTTACATATTTTTGCAGAATCTGGAATTACAGTTAACTTGGAAAAGTCTGAATTCGGTAGGTCAAAGGTGAGGTTTTTGGGACATATTATTTCTTCTGAAGGCATTCAGCCGGATCCTGAAAAGTTAGAAGCAATCAGAGCCATTCCAGTTCCATCTACAAACAGACAAATCCGCAGTTTTCTAGGTCTCGTAAATTTTTACCGTCGTTTTCTGAATATGCAAATTCTTGTTACACCAAAACTTTGTTCTCTCACTGGAAAAAATACTATTTGGAACTGGGACGAACAAGCACAGTTGGAATTCAATTATTTGAAAGAATCGCTACTTAACGCGCCAATACTAGCTCATCCAGATCTGTCACAAGATTTCTGCCTTAGCACGGATTCTTCTAAAGTCGGTCTTGGTGCCCATTTATTTCAAGAAGCCATAGAAAATGACACTACCATTCAGAAAACCATTGCTTTTGCTAGCCGAGTGCTAACAAAATCTGAAAAAAATTATTCCGTTACTGAATTAGAAGCTTTAGCTATTGTTTGGGCATTTAACAAATTCCGTTTCTTTCTTTCTGGTAAGCACGTAAAAGTATACAGTGATCATCGTGCATTACAATTTCTTATGTCTTCAAAATTAAATCATGACAGGTTAAAACGTTGGGCATTGTTTCTGCAAGAATTCCGCTTCACGATTGTCTACATTTCCGGCAAGGAGAACATTGTTGCGGACGCACTGTCACGCGCACCGGCTGGGCTTGAGAAAAGTAACAAAGAAGGCAACCTCGAGAAAAATTACAGTATTCTTTACATTCAGAAAGTCGCCTTTGAAAACTTCATCACCACATCTTTAAAAGACATTGCTCATGAACAAGATAAAGATCCGATTTGGAAAGACATCAAAAATAAATGGCATGAAAAGACACACGTTCAGATTCGGCATTATTACCTGGTTAGAAACAACATACTCTTCAAACGCTGCACTGTTGAAGACAAGCTATGGGTACTTTGCATTCCTGACGATTTTGTTAATAAGCTCATTTGGTACATTCATTTCAGCTACGCACATTTTGGTCCACGAAAATGTTATCATATTCTTCGAACGACTTGTTATTTTAACAATATGGAAAAGAGAATTCGAAGAGTCTTGTCTATTTGTAAACTTTGTCAAAAGGCGAAACCATCTACTGTCTCACATCGTGCTCCGTTGTTTCCTATCATTCCTTCTAAATTAAAAGAATTTGCTGCTGTTGATCTCTTGGGACCGCTTGTCAGAACATCTAATGGATTTTCGTACGTTCTAGTCGCTGTTGAACTTACTTCAAAATTTGTTTCTTTCACTCCATTACGTAAAGCCACTGGACGATCTGTATCCAACGCCTTTGTTAAAAATTTCTTACGTGAAGTTAGCCACGTTGCTAAAGTCATTTCAGATAACGGACCGCAATTTAGATCTGCTGTTTGGTCACGCACGCTTCGGAATCATAAAATCAAACCTGTTTTTATTTCATTGTACTCACCACATTGCAACCCGTCTGAACGGATTATGAAAGAAATCAATAAGCTTTGCAGACTTTATTGTCACAGAAAGCATCAGCATTGGGACAGATATCTACAATTATTTCAAAATGTGCTGAATGAAATGCCTCATGATTCCACTGCTTTACCACCTACCGTTGTACTGAAGAATGAAGAACCACCGAACAGAATCACAGAGCTTGTACCTTTCCCGAATACACGTAAACTTCGACACAAAGACATAATTGATTTGGCTCTTAAAAATATAAAATCTGCAGCAGACAAGAGGAGAAAACTACACGGAAAAGCAAATTCAACGAAATTGTATATTGGTCAGAAAGTTCTCATTAAAGCTCATTCATTGTCACATAAGAAGAAACACTTGAGTCACAAATTCTTTCTAGTTTACAATGGACCTTATAGAATCCGACGTATACCACATGATAATTGCGTTGAAGTTGAAACTCTGCGTACTAGGAAGAGTAAAGGTTTACACCACATTTCACATGTAAAACCGTTTATTGAAAGATAATCTGCTTTTTAACTATGTCTTTGCCATATAACTTTTCCCTTTACATTACTAGTATGCTGTGTCAGACTTAAGAAACTGTTAACATACAACTATGTTTGAAGTTAAATATCCAGTCTAGAACCTAGGGAACTTATTTAAACAGAAATGACGAATGCATTGTTATAGTGAACAGACGCCGCAGTGTTATTGTGTGTGTACATTCTTGCTTGTTAGTTGCACGATTATGGAACGACTATAAGGCTTACATACTTAGAACATTTACCAGTACTGCTAATGAGATTTTAATGCAACATTTTGGTTTACTTGCAATTACATTACAGATTCAAGGTACTTTCTGTGAGATACCAGAGGACACAGTGGTTAGTTTATGCGACAGCTACACGATGTTATCACGACACTACTAATGAGTGACAATTTACAATGTTGCTTTTGCAGTGTATCTGTTTTATATCTGCACAGTTTTCTGAATTCTTCTAGGAAGAAAAACATGTTTTAGTAGTAACTTTTGTGGTATAGCAACAATGAGACAGCCTTTTTCGTGGCATAACAATACGTTACTGTACAGTACTTTCTTCATCACGCCAATAAGCATAATAACTACGATATCTATACGCAAAGCATTTCACTTTTGTTTATCATGTGGTAAGTACATTGACTTCTGCAGAACTTAGCTTTCGGAGGACGATAACTACGACACTTCCACAGAGATTATGTTGCGACAAGATGCACAGTTTAGCGCTACAGTACACGCATTTGAGTGATTAATCTTATATTTAAAACACTTATTTTTAAAGATTTTTAATTACAAAGAAAGTTTTCCGTGATACATTTCATTCCATTGCTGTAAATTGTAACACCTGGGAGTATAATTACATTTATCCTCAGGGGGGTACACACTTACTTTGTGTACCATGTGTGTGGCAACCACAAGGAACCCTAGCTAATATGGTATTTGCTTATACAACTTTACACATCGGTACCATATTTCTCTAACACACAAATTACACAGCTATCTGATCATGTAACTGAGAGATAAACTTTTTTATTACATCAGTGACATATGTTTACGCAATTACAGTGTTGGATTACTTCACACTTACGAAATTGTATTTTGTCTGTACTGTGTGATCTGTTCATATTTTTTCGGAACCATTGTGATACTATGAGAGCTTTGAATGATGTATTTGGTATGGATTCATGATTTTTAAAGTACGTTTGAGGCAGATGACACTTTTGACATGAGCAGAGAATTTTTTAATTATTGGAGGAAGCTACGACGATTTTGAGATTTGACTGAGGTGTTATGATGTTATTTTTACGACGACGATGTGTATTATGCTGCTGAGGTATGTTTATGATTAATAGGCTGAGGCTATATGAGTTATTTGATTATGCTTCATATTTATAATGAAGAAATATTGACGAGTGTCGATGGATACGTATATGTGTAATAAGGTAAGGAGTAATGAATAGTGGGTAGGGACTCTTGACTTGTGAAACAGGATGTTGGAAACCAAGAATCGTACTTTAAGAGTTATGAAATGTGTGTAAATTCGTGACTGTATCACAACGCCACTGAAAATTTTTTTTGGACACTGTTATATTCATAGGATTTTCTTTCTACAGATTTGCAACGCTAATTCTTGACCTGTGAAATATTTTTATATGAGACTGCCACTGTAGCGGAAACTGCTGTCGTAAATATTTCCGTAAGAAAGTTAAGTGACCACCTGCACGTAATGCGTCGTGGGCACCCAGCTGTGTCAGACGCCTGGAGAAAAAGCCATTAGCGCGTGCCTTTCAGAGCACAGGAAGAAAGAAAAAAAAGGGAGGCCATTATCCTGGCCATTGTCATTCCTTTAGAGAAAGCATCGCAAATCCGACACGCTGATTACTTGGAAACATATCGTACTTTCTGATATTTACTGAAATGCCTAATGAAATGACAAGAAATAGTTTGTCTACACACCTGACTATGACTACTGTCTTTCTAGATGAGAGATTTTTTTACTACTTATGAAATGCCACATGACTATTGAACGATGTTCTTATGCTTTGCTTTGTACATAGTTGCTTATTTCATTTGATATCTAGTTTCTAGCTGCACTGCAGCATTGGTTAAAATAAAATTTTATAGATGTACTAATATAAATATTTTCTGTCTACAGATCGAGTAAATAATAATTTTTTTTAAAAAAATGAGGGAGCACAAAATGACATTTACCTTCACAGGAACTGCATTCATAATTTTCTTTTCAAGTAATTGGTAACTTTTTGGTAGAATAACTTCTTGTGGTGCATCACTTTAATTACATAGACATTAAGATGTGAATATACATTTCCCTTATTGTTGTTTTTCCTGAAATATTTTTTATGCTTGAGCTTTGTCATGCTTAGGTATACGTCATAGCATTTGCTGCTGCTGTTTGCCAGGCATAGTGTTACTGAATTTAACTTTGTGTTACTCTTCTAAGCTAGTTTTTCTTGTTTCCTGCACAGTGCCTTATATTAGTTGTAATTTTGCATTTTTTTTGTTAATTTAGATTTACTGCTGCTTGCTTTGCAAATTGGCATTTTTTTGTCATTGCTGTTTGTGTTAATTGTTTTGTGCTGCTGTATTGCCTTGTTCCTTAGTTTAGCATCTGAGCTCAGTAGATTTAAGTTAGCTTAAGAGGGGGTAGCCTATAAGAGAATGAGTTGCAATGAATTTGAAGAAATGCACTGAGAGGCTATACGAGAAAAGTACAGAAAGCAGGTATAGATAGGACTTTTGAAAATAATGTTGAATGAAGGGAGATCTCCAAGAAGTAAAGAAAGTTTTGTTTGCAAAATACTGCAGTACAACAAACCCTGTCCTGTCCTTTTGTATTATCCCACTATATGTTTGTGTACCCTTGTGTATTTGTTTTCTTCCTGTCTCTGTGTAGTTTCATAGAATTTTTTTCTCTTTTAATATTAAGCTACATTCACTATGATGAGGAATACTGTTATCCTCGAATATAATTGGCATTAATAATATGTTATTTACCTTATAAATATGCTTACACATTATTTATTCTGTTTCGTTTCAATGCTCATGTGTGAAGTTGATGTTTCGAAAGTGATTCTGATCTTTTATTTTTGTACTCATGTCATAATTCATGTAACGCTGATGTATATGTTCATTTCTATTCTTTTGTAAAGCCTGTACTACAAATGTTATCTGTATTATTATGTTCTTTAATGATGTATTTTGTACCTTTGTAATTGTATTTTCATATTGTAAATTTATAATTGTATAGACACCAGTTCTTCAAATGAAGTTACATTTCACTGCACACGTTTCTGTTGGTCATAGTATATGGACAATATGTGAGAAGTAGCGACTGATAGTGTTTGCACGTGTGTTAATAATTCAGCAAGGGACTGGATAACAGCATTGCTGGTTCTAAGGACAATTCCAAAAAACTTTGTGAGTGCACAAGTGGTGGTTTATGGACTTGCTATATTCTCCGCAAGACTCTTCGATAGTGATTGTGCACCTGCACAGTCACAACAGATGGCTGCTGGCCATCTCTACAAGGACTACAGTGGGTCTGCATCTTTGATGACCCACCAACGCCATTATTTCTACAAGGTCTGCAGTGGGTCTGCACCTCTGGTGGCCCACCAATACCATACTCTCTACCAGGACTACAGTGGGTCTGCTCTGTGATGACCTACCTACCAATATTCTTCCAAACTACGACAGACTCTGCTGTGGGTTTGCTCTGTTGTGGCCCATTATTTGTCAGCATGTCAAGAGCCAGCACTGTCTTTCCGTTGGAAGGACAACACTACTTCTTCAAGACTGCATGGAAATCCACTACTTCCGTGTGCATTTTCTTTTACTGCTCAGACTTTGAGAAAAACACTGCAATTTTACTGTGACGAATGATGAGGACTGTCTTTATGGACTATGAGAAATTTTTAGCTTTTGACCAACATTGTATCAATAAGTGTGTGCATTTCATTTCTTTGTTATTGTAATTGTGAAAAATTTTTGTCAAATCTGTATTGGCCAGTGCCCAACACCATTTGTAAAAATTTTTTGTGGGGAGCATGGGGGCTATGTAAGTAGGCTGTTTATGTTTTCTTTATGTAAGTAGGCTGTTTAGGTTCTTATATTGGTAACGCCGCCGCCAAGTAGCGCTCTCTGTATGAAAATCACTGGCTGTGCTGTGTGCAGTCTGTGGCTGCTTTGCATTGTTGTAATACTCGCCATTGTAGTGTTGGGCAGAGGCAGCTGGCTGTGAACAGCGCTTAGCGTTGCGCAGTTGGAGGTGAGCCGCCAGCAGTGGTGGATGTGGAGAGAGAGATGGCGGAGTTTTGAAATTTGTCATGAACTGCTATATTTATATATGATGATATCAAGGTAAATACATTGTTCGTTCTCTATTAATATTTTTCATTTGCTAACTATCCCTATCAGTAGTTAGTGCCTTCCATAGTTTGAATCTTTTATTTAGCTGGCAGTAGTGGCGCTCGCTGTATTGCAGTAGCTTGAGCAGCGAAGACTTTTGTGAGGTAAGTGATTTGTGAAAGGTATAGTTTAATGTTAGTCAGGGCCATTCTTTTGTAGGGATTTTTGAAAGTCAGATTGCGTTGCGCTAAAAATATTGTGTGTCAGTTTAAGCACAGTCGTGTATAATTGTACAAAGGGGACGTTTCACAATTAGTTCGAAATGTAAATCTGAGGCGCACTTTCAATATCCATCGAAAGAGATTTCACAAAAACATCGAGAATTGGCTTCAGGTAAATAATTTCCTGAAACGATAACAAAGCCAATGTTAATAAATGAAAGTAATGTAAGCCGTTGTTTCGAAGTACTAAAATGCGATAGATGTTAATAAAGATGTAATGTTACACTTGCATATGTAACGCAATCTCCTTTATTTAGCTGTATGTCATATACCGGCACATTACCTGGAATCGGTCGTTAAACGCCTTTTTCAAGGGATTGTAGCACCTCGACGTATTTTTCAAAGAGCGCTCCTTCTTGCACAGATGCTGTCAAACAAAAACATAGTACCGTTTTGACTACAGCGGTTATAAAAGTCAGGCTGTTTTAATAAAGGTACAATTTATATCTCGCTTACCTAGTTCAGGAAAGTGTTGCGTATTTTTCTCTGAAAGGTTGTTTTTGAGGAGCTTCAGTTTGTACTGGAAAGCGTTTATTTTGCTGATCATATCGTTGATGAGATTGTTTTCTGTTTGGAGTTTCAGACTTAAATCATTTAGGAGAGCCATAATGTCTGCGAAAAATCCTAAATCAGCTACCCATTCAGGGTCATGAAAAAGTGGCTCCGGACGTCCTTTGCTCTCCAAAAACTGTGCCACAGTGTGACGTAGTCGAAAAATTCGGGAAATCACTTTCCCTTTGCTCAGCCAGCACACCTCAGCGTGGTAGGGAATATCTGGATACAACTCTTCAAAGGAAATCAAAAATTCTTTGAATTGACGATGAGTGAGTCCATGAGAACGAATGTAGTTCACGATACGCACCACTACCTTCATCACATCTTGAAGACCGATAACTTTCGCACACAGAGCCTCTTGGTGTGCAAAACAATGAACGGAAGGTAAATTCGGCATGTTAAGTTTTTTCCGCAGTAGGCCAATAAACCCTTTTGCTTTACCGCACATTGCTGGTGCCCCGTCTGAGGTTACGGAAAACAGCTGCTAAAATATCCGCCCCTGTAACAGTGTCCTTCAACGAAATCATGTCCAGGAGCTCTTCCGTTACATGTAGGTCGTCGTCCACGCCACGCAAAAATATTGCTAACTGAGCCGTGTCGTTAATATCCGTGGACTCATCAAGTGCGATTGAATACGCTAGGAAGTTTTCAATTTTGGCTGCCAGTTGTTCATGCAAATTCTCAGCAGTGTCGTTGATTCTCCGATGTATTGTCATTCTGGAAAGTGGTATTCTGCTGTACGCGGGAGCTAATGTGGGATTCATTGTCTCTACTACGTCCAAAATAATGTTCTTTATTAACGGCCCGTCCATAAATGGCCTCCCAGCTCTTGCTAAACGTAGAGCAACTTTGTAACTAGCTCTGAGAGTCCTTTCGCAACACCCCTCATCTTCTTCACCCGAAAGTAGAGAAAAAAAGATATGTTAGAAATAATTTATGCGAAAACGAAAACTAAGGAATCTAAACAAATGTTATTTCGTTTCGCATGACCTTTAACCAAAATATACATGTTAAAGTACTTGCAACAAACCTCGTTTGCATATACAGAATTCTCTTCTGCAAGAGTTTGCAACTTCCGTAATTCTTCCTCTCTGGCATCCCCTGTTATATCACTATACTTTTCTGAATGCAATTTGCCGTAGTGCCTTTCAATAGACGATTTTCTGACACACGTAATTAGTGCACCGCAGATTAGACATTTGGCTTTATCGTCACAACGCACAAAAAAAGTAGGAGAGTTCCCATTCCGGTTTAAATTGACTTTCGGCAATTTTCCCTTTTTTTGGAGCAGATGGTTCCGTTATTCTGGTAATTGTCTTGCGCTTACGTATTCCAATGTTGACTAAGCCGTCTGGCAGCGCATTCGGCAGCGCACAGCGTCGGCCTCACCTAGCAAGCCGACTTGAGACGAAGTATGCCGAGTTGAACCGATGCACTGTGCAGGCACTCGCTGCACCTTGCTTTGCACGCGTGCGGTTTTCCGTGTCTGTGCGGCCCTACTCTAGACGGAGAAGGGGAGACTTCCAGCCGAGGGTAGAGAGGCGACATTTTGTTCTTGAGTGCCTTCTGCCCCACCACCAATACGGGACACTTAACACCGGCCAGTCCGCAGCTCGTGGTCTCGCGGTCGCGTTCTCGTTTCCCGAGCACGGGGTCCCGGGGTCGATTCCCTGCGGAGTCAGGCATTTTCACCTTCCTCGAGATGACTGGTTGTTTGTGTTGTCCTCATCATTTCATCATCATTCATGAAAGCGGCGAGATTGGACTGAGCAAAGTTTGGGAATTTGTACTGGCACTGATGACCGCGCAGTTGAGCGCCCCAAAAACCAAACATCATCATCATTATCTAACACCGGCCACCGCCAGACATGACTCGGCCGCAGACAGCGCCGCTAACGAAACGTCGCGCACCGTCTGCAGCGAGTCTTCCACCGCGCTGGTGAGAGTCTGGCCAACGCCCGGGGAAACGTGCTGAAACTTTTACTTTCCCCCGTCCTTCCTAATTCCAGTTGTTGTCCACAATAAGCAAAGTATTTTATGAAGAATTTGAGAGGAGCTTTCTAGTTACTTAGCTTTCCGTGTAGAGTTGGCTCCAATTCTTCTTCGTGTTTAGGGGTCTGATTCTTGAAGCTGAAATTCTCGCATTTTAGGTCCTCATGACTGAATTGTTCTAAATAAATTTTGAAGACTTTTGTTGCAGAATTTTTGTTGTTGTGTTAATATATTTTGTCACATTTTGTTATATCATACAGTCTTTCGAAGTTTCACAGTAACAAAGACGAAATTACATTGTTCGCCCAAAATACAAAAATACGTCTGATCACATCAAAGGCATGCTTCCTACCACTTCACTCTGCGGTAATAACGTTAGTCTAAAGGGTTTACAATTTTTCTTGACAAATGAATTTCTATTAATTTCGATTATTATTTGATAAATGAATCCAGAAATACACATAGTAAACAGTGTTAGGTTAAGTAATTAATAACAGAAATTTTTAAGGGTGCCAAATAATTCGTAATTTCAAATGTTTCTAAAAAAATTATTTTAACTGTACATTTAGTGCTAGTAGGCCAACTTATCCATTGTAACATCCGAGATAAAGTAATTCCTTTTCATAAATTTTAGCCTGAAATATAACATATTGTGTATAAAATTGTATGAAAGTTTTCAGAAAAGTAGCTGAGATAATACTGATCTGTCCAAACTTTGAAAAATAATACTGGTATTGACAACTACTGTTGAGGAAAAGTAATGTTAGAGGAGGATACACCGTTACAAACTCTCATCGAAGTCAGCTTGCCAGTTCCGTTTTGCCTCGTAGCAATCACGATTTAAACACTCCGGTAACGGCCAAGACAACCTTTAATTGATGTGGGGCAAGTTATTATTTATTTCTTCATGAATAAAAGTAATATGTAAATTTACTTGAATAACCGTAGTCCTAGGACATTTATTTAAATATTTAGAACTAATTTCTTCATATTATTGCTGTTGGCGCTCCCACTGATTTTGATTTAAAAAGCAGATACCTCACTCAATTGCAAGACAAACATTCGGATTACTTTGATTTAATATGTAAATACTGCACATTATAATCGCCTTAAAATTTCGACCACTAAAGTACTGCACGTCTGGGAGAAATAATGAAATATTTGTCAGATAATATCGTAAGACACACAGATAAGCCTAAGAAGTGCCGTGGTTTTTGTTTCAGATAATCTTCTTCTTAGTTGAGACGGTTCTTGTTCTGAAGGACCGAATTTAAATGAAAAAATTTCAGTCACAAGTTTTCGAACATATCGTAAAAAAAATTTAAAGGTGTTTTTATTCGGGTGGACCAGCTCCATTAGGGGCCTAACATCAACATCCTCTGATATAAATCAGGTACTTTGTGTTATAAGATATTAAGTAATGTTTCAGATTATACTTATTATTAACATTAATTCGCCAAATTCCCATATATAGGCTAATTAAAATGTTCAAATGTGTGTGAAATCTTATGGGACTTAACTGCTAATGTCATCAGTCCCAAAACTTACACACTACTTAACCTAAATTATCCTAAGGACAAACACACACCCATGCCCGAGGGAGGACTCGAACCTCCTCCGGGACCAGCCGTAGGCTAATTACAAAAGCCTCTTTCGACAGTTATAAACTTTTTAATTAATGTGAGACTAGAATCATAACATAAAGAACAGATACTAAGTGCACCACAGACACAATTATACCTAATTATACCGTCAACCACAGATAACAATTGTGCAGCGCGGAGAAACAAAATAATGTCTTGTGGTTTGGGCGCATGTGGAAATGAATATCCGAGAAATATGTGAGACAGCTCTTCGTAAAGGTTCATATATACAGTGTGGGGCTACAGATACACTCTGACGGGCCAAAACATTATGACCACTGCCTACCGCGACGTTAAATACCGGCTGTTGGCGTTGCGGGTACGTGACGCGGTAACAAAAGTATGTAAGTGGAGGAGGCACAGACGGGGCATCGGATGATACAGGTTGTAAACGGGGAAATGCATTGAGATAAGCGACTTTGGCAAAGGACAGATTATTTTTAGGCAGAATCTGCGAGCAAGTATCTCGTAAACGGCGAAGCTGGTCGACTATTCACGTGCTATTGTCGTGAGCATCTACGGAAAGCGGTAGAAGGGCAGTGAAACTACCGCTAGGCGCTAATTGGTTGGATATCCACGACTCCTCACAGAACGTGCGGTTCGGAGGCTTGTCTGCTCATTAAAGTAGGATGGAAAGTGATATGTGGCATCTCTGCCGGCCGCGGTGGTCTAGCTGTTCAGGCGCTCAGTCCGGAACCGCGCGACTGCTACGGTCGCAGGTTCGAATCCTGCCTCGGGCATGGATGTGTGTCATGTCCTTAGGTTAGTTAGGTTTAAGTAGTTCTAAGTTCTAGGGGACTGATGACCACAGATGTTAAGTCCCATAGTGCTCAGAGCCATTTGAATCATTTTTGGCATCTCTGCTGAAAGAGCACAATGCTGGTGTACACACGAGTGTTTCGTAGCACACCGTTCTCCGTACATTGTTGAACATGGAGCTCTGCAGCAGACCGCCCCTACGTTTTCGTATGTTAATTGATCGGCATCGTCAGTTACGACCGCAGTGGGCACAGGACGTCGTATTAGATCGTCTATGAATGTACACGTGTCGGCTCTTCAGGCGAAACACATTTTTACTATACTAGGTAGCTGGTCGTCTCCACAAACGGCGTCTTCGAAGTCAACGGCGGCTCGAAATGTGCAGCGCGCCATTGACTCGGTGGAAGCATGGGAGACATTCTCCTGCGCTTGCATGGGACATGTGGCAGTAATCGAACACACGCTGACAGCTGCGAACACGAGCATCCTTTCATGCTTGATGTCTTCCCCGACGGCGATATTGTCTTACAGCAGTATAATTGTCCGTGTCTCGGAGGGAGAACCGTGCTACAGTGATTTGAAAAGCATTGTAGTGCACTCACGTTCATGTTTCGTCGAGCAAATTCGCCTGATCCAAGTCATATGAAACCCATCTGAGTCGCTATCGGGCGCCATCATCAAGTGCGCCCATCAGCGCCCCGTTATTTACGCGAATTGCAGTACCTGTGCGTAGACATCTAATGCCACGTATCTCCACAAAACTACCGACAAACTGTCGGGTCCCTGATGCTCGGAATCAATGAAGTTCCAAAGACGGAAAGACAAGCTTTTAAGCAGGTGATCATAATCTTTTGGCTCATCAATCTAGATAAAGCTGTGTTACCATAAGATCGACAGATGTCAGGTGCATGCGTACATGCCACAATCTCAAAATCGATGACGAAGTGCCGTGGGCCATTATGCTTCCCAGCGTCTCAAAAGTTTCAGCACAATGTTCATGACAGGGGCTTGAAATTATTATCTGACTGTTTACTAGTAGTTCAACGGACTGCCACAGTCAAGTTCAGTCGCTTCGGGCGTGAGTCAGAAAGGTAACGAGTACTCCGACAGAAACTTAAACATAAACACTGGCCATAGTTTCTCTCAGCTTTGCCAATTGCAAGAAATTTCGCACATATCTTTCCCATCCGTCATCCAGGTACATATTTCCTTGGAGCTCGAATGTGGGACGCAGGTCGGAGGGTCTCAGTCGACGAGCGTATGAAACAGGTTTTCACATAAAGATTAATGAAAGATTTTCTTCCCACTCGCCGCCCTTCTCCCAACACTCAAAAACGTTTGTAATTACATTACCCTAGTCTGCCACCATGTATCAATAGCTCACGGCGGAATAAAAGAAACGGATGTAACTGAACTGTTACGCAGTCTTTGCGCATAAATATAAACAGAGATATAGCTTCAACACCTTATAATATGTACGCATGGTACCTCTTGCTGGACAAATAAAGTGTACCGGGCACACCCACATAGAGCGTGAATTGTTCAATTCCTTGTTTTGCTTCTGTCGTGTAGTCTTCGACAGTCGCTGCTTAAAATATTCCACACTTCATGCACATTCTTTCCGATCCTGCTGCTACCCCCTTTTCTCTGCATATCCTTAACGCCAGCGGTAAATGAAACGAAGTCAGAGCACAGCTTGCTTCTTCTCTCTGAAATCCGCGCTTTTCTGTTGTTACTCTGTGGCGTGACATGAAACTGCAAACTTGGCTGTTACGTGCTTCTGGCTACGACAAGCGTGCTGTACTGTATACAGCCCACTACAGACGAAAACACGGTCTGCCCGCACAAACAATTTATACACCGGTAATGCTCACCATTTCCGTGCTTCTGACTGTGCACTGCAGCTCATTAGTACATCACCCGGCTGAAGAATGAACTACCTCTAATTAGGAAAGTAAATGTGGAATAAAATTTTCCCTTTATTTTACATCACAGCTCTCACGATATGAGAATCATAAATATAGGGTGAGGCAACTAAGATAAAACTAAACCAAACTCCGCCCCAGCGATACCGACTGGTTCAGTGTCATCCTCAGCCCACA
Organism: Schistocerca piceifrons; assembly: GCF_021461385.2. Taxonomy (NCBI): domain Eukaryota; kingdom Metazoa; phylum Arthropoda; class Insecta; order Orthoptera; family Acrididae; genus Schistocerca; species Schistocerca piceifrons. The sequence goes on along the minus strand of NC_060143.1, from coordinate 485,668,663 downwards.
GGCGTCACTGGATGCGGATATGGAGGGCCATGTGGTCAGCACACCGCTTTCCCCGAGGTATGTCAGTTTCCGAGACCGTAGCCTCTACTTCTCAGTGAAGTAGCTCCTCAGGCAACTGTTAGGCAACCCAAAATGTATCCAGATTCAATAAATATGTCGAGGTGCCGCTTTCGCCAAGTTATAGCGGACAGTATGGCGAATGTCCTGACGTTCACCAGTAATTTTTATCGTTTATACTCGCCGAAATAGGACACAGAGTTTTTTTTTCTAATGTATCCTTGTACTTTTTTCTGTGACATTTCAAAGCAGCTTCTAAGAGAACTTCAATGACATGAAATTACAGGCATGGCACTTGATCAAATTGTATCAAGATAACAGCGCTGCAGACCACTGTCTTCCTGTCAGGAGAAGACGTTCCACGAACGTCTGCCGCACTATGTCAAATGTAAACAAACACATACCTCAAATATTGTTCTTGTGCTTACCTGTGCGCATGAAGCCCTTAAGTCTGTGTTCTTCTGTTGCAGCAATCAGGTAACAATGTTTACAACAGCCGAAAAAGTGAATATCGTTTACGGCGAATGTCGCCAAACTACACTGAAGTGCCAAAGAATCTGGTATAGGCATGGGTATTCAAATACATAGATATGTAAACAGGCAGTATACGGTGCTGCGATAGGCAACAAGTGTCTGGCGCACTTGTTAGATCGGTTACTGCTGCTACAATGGCAGGTTATCACGATTTAAATGAGTTTGAACGTGGTGTTGTAGTCGGCGCACGAGTGATGGGAAACAGCATCTCCGAAGTGGCAATGAAGTGGGGATTTTCCCGTACGACCATTTCACGATTGTACCGTGAATATCACGAATCCAGTAAAACATCAAATCTCCGACGTCGCTGCGGCCGGGAAAGGATCCTCCAAGAAAGGGACCAACGATGACTGAAGAGAATCGTTCAATGTGACATAAATGCAACCCTTCAGCAAAATGCTGCAAATTTCAGTGCTGGGCCATCAATAAGTGTCAGCGTTGCGAAACATTCAACGAAACGTCATCGATATGGCCGCTGGTGTACCCTTGATGACTGCGCGACACAAAGCTTAACGCCTCGCCTGGGCCCATCAACACCGACATTGGACTGTTGATGAGTGGAAACATGTTGCCTGGACGGACGAGTCTCGTTTCAAATTGTATCGAGGGGATGGACGTGTACGGGTATGGAGACAACTTCATGAATCCATGGGCCCCCATGTCAGCAGGGGACTGTTCAACCCTGGTGGAGACTGTGTAATGGTTGGGTGGAGGGGGCAGTTGGAGTGATATGGGACCCCTGATACGTCTGGATAAGACTCTGACATGTGACACGTACGTAAGCATCCTGTCCGATCACTTGCATCCATTCATGTACGTTGTGCATTCTTGGAGAATTCTAGCAGTACAGATGCGACACCCCACACGTCCAGAATTGCTACAGAGTGGCTCCAGGGACATTCTTCTGAGTTTAAACACTACCGCTGGCCGCCAAACTCCGCAGACATGAACATGATTGAACATATGTGGGATGCCTTGAAAAGTGCTGTTCAGAAGAGAACTCCACCCACTCGTACTCTTACGGATTCATGGACAGCCATGCAGAATTCATGGTGTCAGTTCCCTCCAGCACTACTTCAGTCCATGTCACGTCGTGTTGCGGCACTTCTGAGAGCTCGAGAGGGCCCTACTCGATATTAGGCATTTATACCAGTTTCTTTGGCTCTTCAGTGTATTAGAGCAGCGGAACCGTTGTATGCTGAAGAGTATGCAGATCGTTCCAAGCACTCACCATCTGACTTTGCAAACATTATAAAAGAGTTCCTGGCAAGTGGAAGTGTGGAGATTAAAGTGTGCCAAGGAAAAAGAAGAATATTTGTTGAAAGAAATGAAACTAACATTTTAGAATCAGCAACATGCACTTTACACGTCACTAAGAGGCATCTGGAGATATGAGAGAGGTGAGCCAAACGAGTGGTTTGCGAACACTACATTCTTTCACATTTCATCCTCTTCATATTTCGCTGCATCTACAGCTTCATGGCAGTTTCTTCGAGAATTGGTTACAGTTTCCGATTATTATCTACGAAAAGTGTACAGTGATGCAGCATATCTACGCAAAATTTTGTTTAAGGAATAAGCATCGTTTGCAAACCACGGACAAGTCTGTCTTCACAATATGCACTAATCTTCAGCTGAAAATCCGCGCTCATTCAAGGAAGTGGATAAAAACAGCTCCCTTGGTCTCCCTACGTCGGTTGCGTGTTTTTCATGACCTGCATCATTGGTCCCGTACGTATCTAAATGCACTCGAGTATCTCGAGTTCCTAACATGTGGTACTGTCGCAGTTCCTGGAAGAGAGGGCACTAGATACAGGGCAACCAGCGTAGTACCGACATAGTCCCTCCTATTGCTCAGATATAGTGAAATCCTCTCTTAAGAGAACATTTGGAGAATATTGGAACGGTAGTTCAGGAAACGCACTGTTGTCAGCACACTCACCAAACTTAACATTTCTGTACGTTTAGCTGGGGCGGAAATTAACACAAGATACCAATTACGAAACACCAACGGCTTCCGAAGGCATGAAATGTATAACGCAGGCCTATGCTGCTGTTAACTCCAGATGAAACTAAACTTGTACAACTGTTTCCTCTGAATCACTTTATAGCGTACAGCAATGCTCGAGTTCAACATGTTGAGATCTTGGTATGACAGCCGTGATAATAAACACACGAATTGCACCTGAGTTAGTGCTTGCTCGCACTCCGTATCATAGCGCAGTCGTTAGTGGAACCTCTTATGCTAATTTGCGGTGCTGTTACTATTATACCATATGATCAAGTGCCATACATGTTTTGTCGTTTAAGTTTTCTTACAAGCTTCTCTCAAATGCGGCAGAAAAAATTCATAGTTCGATCATTAAAAAAAACAAAGTCGGTGTCGTAATTCCGCGACGGTAAACGGCACCGCGATATCTTTATTCATTCTGGATATATATACAGGGAGATTTTTTCCACCGTGTACAAACTCTAGGGGTTGATCTATGAGAGGATACGGAACAAGAGAGGTCTAATGAACATACGTCCAGAAATGTATTTTTCCCACGCTAGAGACCATTTATTCAATCATACTTTTTTACAGAGACTGCGGTCTGATACGCGCTGTACCATGCAGCCACAGTTACAGTTTGCATGGTTTCCTCCTAGAGGGTGGAACTGTTCCTCACATGTCATGTCCTAGCGCCATCTCGTGCCATAGTAATTGGTAATGTTGTGTCCGATTCACTTCTCTTGCTGACTCACTTTGTAGTGGATGTGGTACAGCGTTCTACACAATGGTTCCGTATTCGAATCTCCAGCTTGGCGACATTGTGTATTAATTATGGAAAGGCAAAGGCAGTGGGCGGCGGGCGGCAAGGTTGTAACAGGAGACCTATCCCCACCGACAACAATCACAGCATTCAATGTGTGCAACAGTGTTTCGCCGTTTGTGTGAGATAGGATCGTATCAGGAAGCAGGAAATCATGAAGGACGTACCGAATATGTTCGGACACCAGACATGGAGGAAAATGGGCTGAATTCTGTGGAAGGCGACCGCTTTGTCAGTACCAGGCAGTTGGCTCGCCAGTACAGGGTAAGCCAGACGACCGTGTGGAGCATTCTCCATGACAACTGTTAACTACCCTTATCACTTACAGCAAGTGCAGGGCTTACTAGCGACAGACTTTCTACATCGGGAGCAGTTGTGTCACTGGTTTCTTCACCAGGCAACCACGATTCTGGGATATGCGTCATCCATCCCATTCAACTTTGATAACAGTCATCTGTGGGGTAGTACGCAGAACCCGCATGGTATGGTGACAGCGAATCATCAGCATCGGTGCAGCTGGAATGTGTGGGCCGGGATAATTGATGACCGCATTCTGGGACCACTCTTCCTTCCACGTCGCCAAAAAGGTTGGCACTATCGGCGTTACTTGCGGGTGACTTTGCGTCCCTTGCTGGAAGAAGTGCAGTCATGATTCTAAGGGTCATGTGGCTGCTACATGATGGTTCTCCAGCTCACTTCGCCGTTAACGTCCGGACACATCTCAGTCATGAAGTTAAAATCTTCTGGTGTACGTAAGTCTGCAGGCTTTCGTGGCCGTTGTCATTGAAGTTAGAATCTTCTGGGTTATTAGGCTGCGTCATGTTTCTTCTAAAATGTTCGACGTTTCGACCCCTCTGCTGGGATCTTCCTCAGGATCAGAACAGTGTTCTAGAAATAGTAGCCACCAAAAGATCCTGAGGAAGATCCCAGGGGTCGAAACGTCGAACATTTTAGAAGAAACATGACGCAGCCTAATAACCCAGGAGATTCTAACTTCAATGACAACGGCCACGAAAGCCTGCAGACTTACGTACATCTCAGTCGTGTCCTTCCTGGTTGATGGATCGGAAGAGGAACTCCAGTTGCACGGCCTGCTCATTCACCGGATCTCAACCCATGCGATTTCTGGTTATTGGGCCATCTCAAAAGTATCGTGTATGCAGAGCCCATTCCAGATGTGGAGACACTGGAGCATTGTAATCATGCTGCCTTTGACACTGTTCGTATGCAGCCTGGCCGATGTGAACGTCTGAGACAGAGCGTGCTAAAGCGCGTACATGAATGCGTTGAGGCACTTAAATGGTTCAAATGGCTCTGAGCACTATCGGACTTAACATCTTAGGTCATCAGTCCCCTAGAACTTAGAACTACTTAAACCTAACTAACCTAAGGACATCACACACATCCATGCCCGAGGCAGGATTCGAACCTGCGACCGTAGCAGTCCCGCGGTTCCGGACTGCAGCGCTTAGAACCGCTCGGCCACCGCGACCGGCAATGACAGTTACCAACTCTTCCGTGTATTATAAATCGCGAGCATGCTGCAAGGAAGGTCTGCACCAAATGATCTATTACTAAAGGTATCACAGTATTTGAGTAGCTGAGAAGGCATGGGCCGGTCGCTGTGGCCGAGCGGTTCTAGGCGCTGCAGTTCGGAACCGAGCTGCTGCTACGGTCACAGGTTCGAATCCTGGCTCGGGCATGGATGTGTGTAATGTCCTTAGGTTAGTTAGCTACTTTGGGAGTGAAGGGCGACAAATAGAAAGACATCTCGGCCACGTGAGTCATCGTGTGCGTCGTTTGAACGACACGAAGTATTCCGGTTTCACGGTGGTCTTCCATGAGTTGCTTTGGTTGATGCTTCCGCGTTTTTGCAATGGACGACCCACGTAGGGGGTTCCCTTGAGATTCTTTCTGACGGTCTTCTCGTGCAACGAGTTACAAAATGTGGTGAGATTGTGGCTACCACTTTGGCAGCATTTTTGGGTCTTCAGTTAACTTTCCCTTGTGTAGAAACTTGGTGTCTGTTGTTCAGTGAGTTAGTCAGTTTTCGACACACATGGTACAGGATCAGGTTTTCATTGACCTATCCGAATAGTAGACGTGTTAAACACATCACACTCTCTTTTGTTGAAGAAATATCTGGATTTTTTAATGAGTCTAGAATTCCTCTTTGCTCAATTACTTCTTATTTGCAGGCGCTGTGTGCCAGGGGTAATACTTATGGACTATTTTACATCTTAAGAAGTGATCTGTAATATTTATACACTAAAGTGAGGCTGCTATAATTTATTTACTTTCCCTTTTCACTGATGAATTCCTGTAGATACGGATATCTACATGGCATATATGCATTTTACACTTTACATTTAACTCCGAGTATGAACTCTCATCCATTCTTTACCTTCAGCAGAGATGTTAGCCAAAGCGTGACACAACTGCAGTCACAGTGTGCATCTTCATGTTTTTGCTGCGCAATAACTGATCGATTACAGGCCCCGAGTTCGAGTCTCGGTCTGGCACAAAGTTTTAATCTGCCAGGAAGTTTCATATCAGCGCACACTCCGCTGCAGAGTGAAAATCTCATTCTGGAAACATCCCCCAGGCTGTGGTTAAGCCATGTCTCCGCAATATCCTTTCTTTCAGGAGTGCTATTTCTGCAAGGTTTCCTAGGAGAACTTCTGTGAAGTTTGGAAGGTAGGAGACGAGGTACTGACAGAAGTAAAGCTGTGAGGACGGGGCGTGAGTCGTGCTTGGATAGCTCAGATGGTAGAGCACTTGCTCGCGAATCGCATAGGTCCCGAGTTCGAGTCTTGGTCCGGCACACAGTTTTAATCTGCCAGGAAGTTTTACTGATCGATTAAATTTCGAGCGTGCAGCCGCATAAATTCTGTTTCTATAAATATTTCTGCCGCATACATCTCTGCTCTCTTCAGAAGTTATATGATCAAGACATTTGAAGAAGAAATAGAATTTATACGGCTGCACGTCCGAAATTTAACGGGCCAGTAAACTTTTTTTCTGGACTGAATGAAGCAGAAACTTCTTTGCCATTCTTTGCATGCTTTTCAAGTTAGAAGGTAAGTGAAGGTGTGGAGATTCCGAGACTGTTTTCTGCTGATCATGTTATATTTGACATGACTGCTTTGTGCCTTTATATTTCCGTTTCTGTTGAGATTGAACCAAGAATGCTCGCTGCACAAGCCTCAACTACAAGGTGGATCATATACTATACAGCCATGGAATAAGACTATGAAATTGTTAGAAGTAACTGTGATAATAAAAGTCACATAAATGTTTATTTATGCCCATAATTCTTTCCGTTGTTCTTGAACACATTTTGTAAATATCGGCAGATTTCGTATAAAACAGTTCTTTGGAAAACTTCGTGTAAAAAGGCGTACTTATCGCGGAAATTTTTTCTGAACACGTACGTTCATTACTCGGAACAACAGAGAAAAGACTAATTAGCTTACAAGTTGAAACTATATTTCCAGGGACTAAATTGGAGTCCTTGGACGATACGATTGGTTGAGTCTATCACCCAACAGTAAATGAAGGACACAAAATTACCTTAACGTCTCATGTGAAACAAACGGCACAAGAAATTATCTTTTGTGATTCTTTCATTTGGATACAAAATATTCTTGGCCAAATGAAGATAACGACAATGTAGGTCTGTACTCCGATTAAAATATCATTCTGACTGACGTTATAGCGAGTTTAATGGTAGGGGCCAGCCGCCATACATTCGTAGATCTTTCTAGAGTATCACATGCTCATTATGTTGCCCACGGAAGCATGGTTGTACTCTTTGTCCGAAGCAAATCGATGGCTGGAACAGATGCAACCAAGATTTTTTCGACTGTGCTGCAGTAGTTTCGCTGGGAAGCCCTTACACATCCTCCATACAATCCTGTTGTCTCCCCATGAGATTTCAATGGTTTTTACTCGTGAATATTCATATTTGTGACCGCCATTTTGTTTCGGACGAAGAGGTGCACTCCTGGGTACAATCATTGTTTGGTAGGTAGCCGCTAACATTTTTCCGTTAAGGCACTGAATGTATTGCCTCACAGTGGGATAAATATATTAACAGCTATGGCGATTACTTTTGAAATAATAAACAGATTTCTTACTCTTTCCCATCTGTCTCGCTTTATTTCACTGCCCCTTATATATACCGGGTGATCAAAAATTCTGTATAAATTTGGAAACTGAATAAATCACGGAATAATGTAGATAGAGAGGTACAAATTGACACACATGCTTGGAATGACATGGGGTTTTATTAGAACCAAAAAAATACAAAAGTTCAAAAAATGTTCGACAGATGGCGCTTCATCTGATCAGAATAGAAATAATTAGCATAACAAAGTAAGACAAAGGAGGAGGAGGAGATTAGTGTTTAACGTCCCGTCGACAACGAGGTCATTAGAGACGGAGCGCAAGCTCGGGTGAGGGAAGGATGGGGAAGGAAATCGGCCGTGCCCTTTCAAAGGAATCATCCCGGCATTTGCCTGAAGCGATTTAGGGAAATCACGGAAAACCTAAATCAGGATGGCCGGAGACGGGATTGAACCGTCGTCCTCCCGAATGCGAGTCCAGTGTGCTAAAGTAAGACAAAGCAAAGATGATGTTCTTTACAGGAAATGCTCAATATGTCCACCATACTTCCTCAACAATAGCTGTAGTAGAGGAATAATGTTGTGAATAGCACTGTAAAGCATGTCCGGAGTTATGGTGAGGCACTGGCGTCGGATGTTATCTTTCAGCATCCCTAGAGATGTCGGTCGATCACGATACGCTTGCGACTTCAGGTAACCCCAAAGCCAATAATCGCACGGACTGAGGTCTGGGGACCTGGGAGGCCAGGCATGACGAAAGTGGCGGCTGAGCACACGATCATCACCAAACGAAGCGCGCAAGAAATCTTTCACTCGTCTAGCAACACTCTTTTCTTTTTTCTAATAAACCCCATGTCACTCCAAGCATGTGTGTCAAGTTTTACCTCTCTATCTACATTATTTCGTGGTCTATTAAGTTTTCACATTTGTACTGACTTTTTGATCACCCAGTATCTTGCAAGACACGTGACGTACTTAGCATAGGTACCAGGTACCATGAGTTAGTGCTTCTTCCTGTTTCATTCACACTGTAGTTAGCCTAATCCTGTCAATGTGCGCTGTAATGGGGGCTGATATATATTCCTACATTCTTCACTTAATATTGGTCTTTGAGACTTTCTAAATAACTTGTCTTTGGATAAAAAGAACTTACTCGTAGATTGAAACTGTGGTGCCTGACCTAGAATTGAACTCGGGATCTTTACCTTTCGCGGGCAACTGCCGTACAAACTTTTCTTTTTTAATGTGTTGGGGAGGAGACACAACGATTGTCAAGGGGTAAGGGGTGACGTGGGCAGGGGTCGCATGGCAAGGCCTGGCCACAACATCCCTCTCACCCTAGGCGACCGCTGTGTCAGAGTAGGAAATTTGTAGAATATTTGTGTTGTTTTTTTTTCATTTATTGTTTTCTACTTTTATTATTATTATTAACGTATGTATAGTTTCTTCGTCCCGGCTGTGTTCAGTGAGGGCATGCTTCCCTAACGGCCTGACAAGAAAAGGAAAAAAAGGATGGAATAAAGGAGGAAACAAAGAAACAGTAGTAGGGAGATGTAGCGCGCACTTAGTGGAGTGCGTCTGCCGCTTACTGGCCGGTATAGGTTGTTACACCGTACTGTTCCGGGAAAGGGTGCCTTGAGGTGCCACGCATGTCGAACGTGAGGGGTGGGTGTCGTAACTTATATATTATAAGTAATTAGCAAATTGACAGCGGTAGTACGGCGTTCGTTCAAGAGCGTTGTGAGCGTCTAAAACGCGGTAGCTAAAATCTAGCGTGGAGTGTGCTCTGTCGCCGAAGAGGTAGGCAAGCGTCAGTCCTTTGAACCATGTAATAGTACAGCAGTTAGTGAGAGGAAAATGTGTGCCCTTTCGGAAGGAGAAGGAATTGCGGAATGACCGTTGACGGCGGGTAACATGCCAACAACCTTTGCACAAGTTGTCAGACATCGTGCGTCGATGGCCGTGTGAGACGATTCTCATCAGTATCCTCACTGTGGCAGTGAGTACATAACGATGTTTCGGTCAGTCCAATACGGTGAAGTTGCTGGTGTGTCGGGGATTTGCCATTAATGACGCGATATTACAGGGCTCGTGAATCGGTTGTAATGAAGGGTACATGGACGTTCTTCCGCATTGTTGTCCAACGTATATCTGGGCGGAGGTTCTCCAACACATTGCGGGTGGGGGTGCGTTGCGAAATCAGCTGAGCTATCCAAGCATGACTCACGAGTCGTCCTCAAAGCTTTACTTCCGCCACTCCTGATCTCCTACCCTCCTAATTCCTCAGAAGTTCTCCTGCATACCTTGTGCGACTGGCATTCGTGGAAGAAAGGATACTACGGAGACATGGCTTACTAGCCACAGCCTGCGGAATATTTCCAGAATGAATTTTTCCCTCTGCAGCGAAATGTGCGCTGATACGAAACTTCCTGGCAGATTAAAACTGTGCGCCAGACCGAGACTCGAACTCTGGACATTTGCCTTTTCTGGGTAACTGAGTTGGCTTCTATCTTCAAGCATCTGCAGCTTGGGTATATCAATACTTCCGTGACACTCCCCCACAAGTTAAATAAACGTACAAGTTAAATAAACGTGATAATATTAATTTGTACGAGTACCAAGATCTTGAACAATTTTCTGCGATGTAATACACTAACGTTTTGTAATCAGTTCTCTTTATGGTCTAACAACATTTTCTGATACTCTACCAAAGACATCTCGTTTTACTATGCGTGAGCCTATGTTATCGTCCTGTTTCATATGTGCACAAATTACTACGCCAAACTATTTCTGTGAGATGGGTGATTCCAGTTGTGACTCGTTAATTCTCTGGTCACCGGATACTATAAATCTGGCCATTAAAACTGAATCACTAAGAAAGAGGCATGATGAAATCGTCAAACTGCTACGAAAGAGTACTACATGATTCTAAGGGCTGTAAACGGTATAAGCTGCCAGAAAAATCCCGTTAGCAGAACACAGGTAATTTATTTAAAATGTTTAGTAACATGTTTGTCCATTTCGTAAGGTTCTCCCAGAAAAAAAACAGTTCACCTCGGAAAAATGTGTTTGGAAAAGTAGACACTGGACAGCGCACGCTGATTACACGTGACTTGTGGAAACATTTCGGCGGTAGACGGAAAAAATTCATTAAACAGGATGAAAGCGCTCCAGGGTGGCTGTTCCACCCTCCCCCAACACAGGTACACTTATGTAAGCAATCGGTTCGTGTTATTTTGCCGCTGCGCATATTAATATCGCGAGTGGGAGTCGCAAACACCTTGGTAAAAACGGCCTGCGTGGCTGAGTCACTGCAATACGCCGATTCTCGGCAGTAGTCGAGTTACCTGTACAGACGCTACTGAAACTCTATTAAACGTTACAATGGAAGGAAGCGAAATTTACTGTCACTGAACTATGTGATACTCATTTAATTCACGGCGATGCAAAAGATATTGTGAGTGCAGTTGTAAGAAATTATCGAAAACGCTTCCCACAACGAAGACTTCCTGCATGATCGATTTTTGTTGCTGTTCATCATCATAATTCAGTATTTATGCTCGATTATTTTGCAATTCATTGCCGGCCGTGTTGGCCGAGCGGTTCTAGGCGCTTCAGACTGGAACCGCGCGACCGCTACGGTCGCGGGTTCGAATCCTGCCTCGGGCAGAGATGTGTGTGATGTTCTTAGGTTAGGTTAGGTTTAAGTAGTTCTAAGTTCTAGGTGACTAATGACCTCAGAAGTTAAGTACCATAGTGCTCAGAACCATTTCAACCCTTTGAATTTGCAATTCATTCAAAACGAAGTACAGTAATTATGAAACTTCCTGGCAGATTAAAACTGTGTTCCGGACCAAGACTCGGACTCGGGATCCTTTCCTTTCGCGGGCAAGTGCTCTACGGACGGGTCGTGAGTTGTGATTGGGTAGCCCAGACAGTAGAGCACTTGCCCGTGAAAGGCAAGGTCCCGAGTTCGAGTCTCGGTTTCTCGGTCCGGCAAGCAGTTTTAATCTGCCAGGAAGTTTCATATCAGCACACACTTCTCTGCAGAGTGAATCCTCATTCTGGATACAATAACTGTCTTTACCTTTGTACATTCAATTGTGTGTGTGAAACGTATTTCGATTTATTATTAAATAAATTCTGACAGAATACAGCTGACGAGTGCGAGTACGTATTTAATTTGCGTAGATTGAGAGACACTGGCTCTTTATAACCAACGCAGAAGGCAGTGGCGTACAATGCGAAGAACGAACATTGAAACCTCAGGATCAAGGTCTGTGTCGTATCCACGAAGATCCTACCCAGTGTACTGGAAGCATCGCCAACTAAGTGGGTGTATCGCACACTGTCCACTGTGGTTCATTGCACATTGAAAGAGGAGCATGTGCGGCCTTACCACGTCTAACGCTTACAAGAGATGGAAAAACATGATTTCCCTCCGCGACGAGAATTCTTAGACTGGCTTTGGTTACAAAGTGAGCAGCATAATTTTGTCAACAAAATACTCGTCACAGGTGAAGCGTGTTTCATTCGGGGCGGAATAACTAATTTCCGTAAGATGCACACGTGTAGTGTACACATTCCGCGCCAAGTAGTATCAACAGATTTTCAGCGCCGCTTTTCCGTAAATGTATGGGGAGAGTATAATTGATTATTACTTTATTGGCCCTTACGTTATTGTTGCACGTTTGACTGGTAACAATTACCGCACCTTTCTAGAGGAGAAATTGCAACTAACTTTATTAGAAAATATTCCGATAGCAGTACGTCATTATATATGGTGCCTTCACGATGATGCTCCCCACACATTGGTCACAGAGCGCGAAGGTTTTCAATTTCCAGGAGGATGGATAGGACGTTTTGGTGCACGTCAATGGCCAGCACGCAGTCCTGATTTAAATCCAATGTATTTTTTCTTTTGGGGCCACCTGAAGGAACATATTATGCTCAGCAAATCAATAACGTGGACGAACTTACTCAGAGGATTTTCGACGCTGCCAGCACCATAAAGGCAAATGCGCACACGTGTGAACGAGCGCGACGAAACTGGGTTCGCCGGCCGGTGTGGCCGAGAGGTTCTAGGCGCTTCAGTCTGGAACAGCACGACCGCTACGGTCGCAGATTCGAATCCTGCCTCGGGCATGGATGTGTGTGATGTCCTTATGTTAGTTAGGTTTAAGTAGCTCTAAGACTTCTAAGTTCTAGGGCACTGATGACCCCAGATGTTAAGTTCCATAGTGCTCAGAGCCATTTGAACCATTTGAAACCGGGTTCGCCGTAATGAAGCATGTGTCTAATCGAATGGCGGGCATTTTGAACACTTATTGTAGTACTGATATAACAGGAAACAAAATAATGTGGGTTTCATTTTCGTGATGGCACTGTTGTGGAAAAGGAAAAAAAAATCTGAATTTAATTTTCGTTATGGTCCTGTCGTAAAAAGAGGAAACAGTTGATTGTAATTAATGCACAACAAATTACGTTGTAACTGAATATTTTCGTACAAAAGGAAAAACATTTTATGTTCGCTTTTCTTTACTACCACGATCTTCGTTATGGTAAAAAGAGAAAAGAGAGAACGTCTGGTTGTACTTAATTCATTGTTTACGTAAAAGGAATTACACGTTATTGACAACCCAGTGATTATTTAAATTGTTTATTTCGGTAGTATCTAGACGCCGCGTTGCATCGTTGTACACGTCCAGTGTTTACATTGCTCTGGTTCGTCCGTTACCTTTCTAGGCCAGTTGATGATGTAAACAGAACTGCGTGTACTGTCAAACCTGCAACTATCTGTCTTTTAGGAATACGAAAACAAAGAGCGTGACACAACGATATTTTATTAGACTTTTTTGTCCAGCACACCGAGATGTACCGTCTGTTTAATTTTGGCAGCTTATACCGTTTACATCCAGTATATGCAAGTGATCAAGATTTCAGCAAATCCTTACAAAACAGGTCGCAGTAACGCCATGCAAACGATTTACATACGCAGATATTATTCAGCAGGTTGTCGCATTGGAATGTTTTGTGATGAGGTCGTCTTATGCTTTGTGTAACAAGGAGAAACGCCTTCCAACATGTGTTAGAATTTGATTGCTGCAGGATCGCGGCCTTTCGAGGAGACGGTGGTTTGTCTTCCCGCGAAACGGCTGTCATGCGAATGTGACATCAGGGGGTTCAGGAGGGCCGTACACAACGCTATGTAGAATGTCCA